>NC_060275.1:38360744-38370847 GCF_021613505.1 Equus quagga
GGGGGGGTGGCTGTAGCCCAGGAGATAAGAAGGAAAAGGGAAGGGGAAGTGAGGAATAACTCACGATTAGTTTAAGGTGCCTGTGAAACAAACAAGTAGTGATGTTTGGTAAGCAGTCAGCTCTGTGGGGAGGAGGCTCAAGAAAAAGTCTAGGCTCAAGATATAAATTGGAACTCACTAGTATGGAGATGGTAGTTGAAGCCTTGTAGGTCGAAATAGATGAGCTAGCCCACAGAGACCCTACAGCATGAAACATGCAGGAACCAAAGGCAGAACGACAGAGGACGCTAATAATATGCAAGATTGCAGAACAAGAGGAACCACTGTAAGGAGAAGTCAGGGGAGGGAGGAGGACCTGAAGACAGCAGAGGAATGAAAATGAAAGAACGAGAGTTCAGAGTGGAAGAAGTATGATGAGTAATAATGTGAAACACTGAGAAGATAAGGACTAAAATAAGTGAATTAGATTTGGCAATAGGGAAGACAGTGAAGGGATGAGGATGGAAGTCTCAATATAGAAGGCTTGAAGGAGAATGGGAGGCGCAATTATAGTTTATTCTCTATAATTGATGCTGTAATACACATAAGTAAAAAATCAAATTGGTCTCTGAGACCTAAAATGGACAAGGGCAGTCCTTTCTCCCATCCCACCAACAGGTCCTGCTCTCAGCACAGCATCCACTTTCAACTCTTATCGCTGTTTCTATGGGGATTTATTTACACTTTTGAAATAACTTGTTAATACAGCTATTTCTTCTGATGTTTCACTTTTATTTATTATTGATTAACTTCACACTATGGAAGATAAGGATGTAGCTCTCTTACACGTCTACAACCACCTCCACCATGCAGAATTCTCATCTCTCCCCCACCCCCAATCCTCCCAATATACTTCTAACATAATTTTGGTCAGACCAGTATTCAGCGTTTGCATTTTTATGACTATATAGATATTATCCACAGCTAAGCCTTCTAATGTATTATAATTAAATTTCTGGTACACCATTTTGTTTGCCTGGATTTAATGATAGTGTTGTTTTCCCCTTTTGCTTAGTCTTTATGTACCTTTCACTAAATCTGCCACTAACTTTTAGCCAGAGTATAAATCTCTCAACATTGGGACATATAACAAACACACCTGGCACTTGTAGGGAAGGAAGACTTTTCCTCTATCCAATGTGGGTTCGTCTGGCCAGAGAACGAATTAAATTCACATGAGACAGAATAGGAAGAGAAAATTAAACAAAGCTTTATGAGGAACCATGGCCCGGGCCTTTCTTCCCGAAGGAAGAAAGGGCACCGAAGAAGTGGGGTGCACAGAGTGGTTATATACCCCAAACAGGGTGTTTCACATATGATTGAAATGTCCCTCCCACAATTGTCACAAGATTGCCCTGTCAGCACAGCGCTTGATGGACACAGCAGATAGTGGGTCTGCTATCCCAGAGGGCGTAGCAGGAGGCAAGTCTACTGTCTTGAGCTGGGTGGTCACAGGCGAGCGCAGCAATCAGTTCCTAGCCTAAAGAAAGATGCTTAATCCTTAAAGAAATGCCAAAGTTGGGAGGGGGAGGGAAGTCAGTTACAGGAGGTTGCCAGACAAGCACAATAAACAAAATGCAGATTTAAGTCCTTGCCTTCCCCATTGATTAAGAGTTTCTAGAGACAAGGTCATCTCCCCTTCTTCCTGGTACAGAGAGGCGGATATCTTTACAGTTGGAGAGTTCCTTTACAATGTAAATGTCTCCTAACAAAGGGTAAGTAAATTCTACTTTTCAGTTGTTTTCCTGTCTGCAAAGTAACTAGCCTCAAATAATCATCATGCCAACGAGACATATCTTGGGGTAGCCAATTCCAGGTCCCCACAAACTCCATCTGCACCATTTTTTTTTTTTTCTTGGAGACGTGTTCCTTGAGCTTTCCATCCCTCTGCCTCTTAACTCTGAGACATCACCTGGGATCTCCTTTCACACCCTCTGGGGAATTTTCTTCATTACCTACTAAGCTGAATCCCCTGTCCGTGTCTTCTTACTTGGTTTACTCCCTCTTTTGGGTAGACCTCCAGTAGGTAACTTTTTTTATACTTTGCATGTCTGAAAATGTCTTTATTCTCACTTTGAATAATGAGCCAGCAGAGTTTGAGTTAGAGATTAATTTCCCTCAAGATTTTGAGTGAGGGAATTGTTCATCATTTTCTAGACTGAGAAGTCTAATACCATCCTGTTTTTCAATTTTTACCTTGTGGTCTGTTCGATTCTGGAAGTTTTTAAGATCTTCTATTTGTCCTCTGACAAATAAAAATGGCAAGTAATAGGATATATTGGAATATATGAGGAAGCCATTTGGTGTAAACCTAATTCGGCCTGACCTTGTCTTTCCAAAAAGGCCTGACTGAGGCCGTTGAGCATGCATTGTATATCTGCTTTAGACATTCCCTATGGCAAGAACAAAGGCCCTTGAGATAAAGGTGCAACTTCCCTCCCCCTCCCAACGTTGGCGTCTCCTGAAGGATTAAGCATCTTTCCTTAGGCTAGAAACTGATTGCTGCGCTCACCTGTGACCGCCCAGCTTGAGACAATAGACTTGCCTCCTGCTACACCCACTGAGATAGCAGACCCACTACCTGCTGTGTCCATCAAGTGCTGTGCCGACAGGGCAATCTTGTGACTATTGTGGGAGGGACATTTCAATCATATGTGAAACACCCTGTTTGGAGGTATATAACCACCCTGTGTACCCTCACTTCTTTGGAGTGCTCTGTTCCTTTGTGGAAAGACTCTCCCGGGTTATAATCCTAAGATTTAAGCTCAGAATAAACTCACCCAAATTTTCACTTATAGATTGGTTATGGATTATTTTCGTCGACACCTCTATTTCAAGACATTCCAGAATGATATAGGTCTTCATCCCTTGTATTGAGCACACAAAGCTCTGGTCCTTATAATTGTGAATTCTTGTCTTTTTGGTTCTGGGACATTTTCTTAATTTTTTTTTTTTTTGAGGAAGACTGGCCCTGAGCTAACATCTGTGTCTATCTTCCTCTACTTTATATGTGGGACACCTACCACAGCATGGCTTGTCAAGCAGTGCCATGTCTGTACCCAGGATCCGAACCCATGAACCCCAGGCCACCGAAGCGGAAGGTGAAAACTTAACCACTGCACCAGCAGACCAGTACTTTGAAATTTTTAAAACAGTGTCCCTTTTCATTTTCTCTATCTTTGTTTTTTGTAACCCTTACTATTTGGATGTATCTCTTGAGCCAATTCTCTAATTTCCATTTTTCTGTTTTGTGTTCTCTGGAGAATTCCCTCATTTTTTCAATCCTTCAAATGAATTTTCTTTATCTGTTGCAGTTTTAATTTTCAAGAGATCAATTTTATTTCCTGGATTTCTTCATTAGAGCATCCATGAAACATGAACGGGAAACAAGGTCCTCTTTTATTCTTTGAGGATATTAATTATGGTTTTTAAAAAGTTGTCTTCCTCTTCTTGCATTGTCTGTCTTCCCCGAGTTCCCATAGTTCTGTCTTATTTGTTTGCTTATCTGTGTCTCTGTCTTTCACACTGGGGGCTTTCCTCAAGTGCCTAGTGACATCCTTCACTAAAGAGCTGATTTGAAGCTCTGTCCGGGAGGGTGTTGATTGCCAGGGTCACCTGCTTGGGCCGTACTGTTGGATGACCCCCATCTGTCAGGAATGCATGTCATTCCTCCTGGCCTGGTCGATGTAATAATATGCAGTTCACAGAGCTGTGGAAAGAATTAAATAAGATGACAAGTAAAAGAACTTATTACAGTGCCTGACATATAGCAACCACCCAGTAAATGTGCTCTTTTTTTTTCTACTTCATCTGATCACTTTTCGATCCTCCTGACGTGCTGCCCCTCACATATCCCCTCTGTAGTTTATAATCCTGTTTTAGTCTCTTGCAATTCTCTTCCCCATAAGCAAAAGTAAGCCACAAAGTACTGTGTGTATGGTTTTTTCCATGCATTTCTTCTCCACTGATTCTGTTTGCCTTAGAGTAGGGAAATAGATAATGTTTGTATTTCTATTTCTTATTTCAGCTTAAAGTATCTATATGAAGAAGGAGTGTTCTTCTAAGCAGGAAGTTTCTGCAAAAACAGGACCACATGAAGATGTTTCTGAGAGCCATAGTGAAGACATTCTCCATGAGTTCATGTTTGCAAAACCTTTGAAGGCAGGTTAGAAAGAAATCAGAGAAAAGCATCTCATAGAAAATAATATAAATGCGATGAGTGTGGTACAATCTTTAGCCGAAACTCAGTCTTTATTTTACACCAAAGACTCCATACAGGAGAAAAACCATGTGAAGGAAAGTGACAGGGCAGAAGAGCCTTCAACTAGAGTGCAGATCTCACAAACCAGTCAATCCACAGTGGAGAGAAACTGAGTGGCTGGGATAGAGGTGGAAAACCTTGACTTAAAGCTCAACCCTCATTCAGCGCCAGAGAATCCACGTGGGGGACAAGCCCTATGACTGTCATGACTGACCAAAAATCTGTCCGTCAGAACTCAGCCCTGATTGATCATCAAAGAATCCACACTGGAGATATGTGTATCTTCAGGTTGTTTGGTAAAATATTTTACGCTGACAACCTCAGGTATCAACCCTCAGGTTGTTTGATCATCTTCAGGTGGTCTGGTATGACAGTTTATGCTAAGAATCTCAGGCAGACTTGACTTCAGAAACATCTGCCAAGTGGGCAATTAAAAACATCTCCACCCATATCTGTACAGTCATTAAACTAAGTTTTGTTTTTTGTTTTTTTTTAAAGATTGGCACCTGAGCTAACATTTATTGCCAATCTTCTTTTTTTTCCCCTTCTTCTTCTCCCCAAAGCTCCCCAGTACATAGTTGTATATTCTAGTTGTAGGTCCTTTTGGTTGAGCTATGTGGGATGTCACCTCAGCATGGCTTGATGAGTGGTACCATGTCTGCACCCAGCAAAACCCTGGGATGCTGAAGCAGAGCCCTCGAACTTAACCACTTGGCCACAGGGCCGGCCCCCAGTAAACTAAGTTTTAATTGATATAAATTCACTATTAAATACCAAAGAAGCCATTCTAAAGATGGGGAAAGAAACTTCTATTACAGCACTACTTATACAGTTCAGTACTACCACTAGTGCTGCATATTATCAGATATTTGGACCATGTTGCTGGCAGCTTGAATTTGGCTCTGTATTAAGTTATTCCAGGAAACAGATATTGTCTTGTGAGGTGTTTTTGTTTGTTTGTTTGTTTGTTTTTTGCTGAAGAAGATTAGCCCTGAACTAACATCTGTGCCAATCTTCCTCCACTTTATATGTGGGTCACCGCCACAGCATGGCTGACAAGTGGCGTAGATCTGTACCCAGGATCCAAAACCATGAACCCAGGCTGCTGAAGTGGGGCATGCTGAACTTTAACTACTATGCCATGGGGCCGGCCCCTATCTTGGTTTTTTTGTTGACAGATGTCATGAACCAGCTCCTAGATTCAATCAGAGCCTTGATATTCAAAGCAATACCACTGCCTGGGAATGTGTTAGAAATACAGAAACTCGGGCCTCACCTCAAAATTATTGAATCAGAATCTGCATTTTAACAAGACCTCCAAATGATTCCTATGCACATTCCAGTTGGAGAAGCAGTGACCTAGGTCATGGACATCTCTGAGAATCAGGTAGAAGATGAAGACCAGAAGTCTCAAACTGCAATACCTACAGATTCAGCAGGTAATGGAAATGGCAAGGGGCAGCTGGGGACTTTGACCGACTGGGGAAAGTGTTCTCTGTCTAAAGTAGGTAGCAGATACTTCGCTTCAGAAAACATTTGCCCTGAGGTAACGCAGGATCAGTGTTCCTAGATTTTTCAGTTTTCCAAAAGAAGTAAGTAGTGTGGATTTGTTTTAATGCATCGAATCAAAATTTACATGTTGGAAACCAATTCCATTTGAAAACAATGGGCCAAATAAAACAGGCTGGTCTTTGTCAAGGTTGGTAACTTGTGTCTTCTGTAAGATCCTGTCCCCAGAGAAGTGTACCTATGCACCTAGAAGTACATATTTCAGGGGGGTATACAGTGGTGTCCAATTGTGCTCTCTGTGATGAGGGAAATGTTCTGTATTTGTGCTGTCCAATATGGGGACCACTAGCCACATGAGGCTATTGAGCACTTGAAATTGGCAAGCGAGACTGAGGAATTGAACTTCTAATTTTACTTCATTTACATTTAAACTTAAGTAGCCACCTGTGTCTAGTGGTTACTACATTGGGCACACAGAGAGCTAGCCCACAGACTGTGGGTTAAAACTCTTCTCAAATGCTTGTTTTCCCAAAGCTTTCCTTTTGAGACAGTTCTTTATCTAGCTAATATGGAGGTTCTCAACCTTGGCTGCTGTGGTAAGCTAAAAAATGACCCCCAAAGACATCAGGTCCTAATTCCTACAACATGTGAATGTTATCTTATTTGGAAAAAGTGTCTTGCAGATGTGATTAAATTAAGGTTCTTGATATAGGGGAGATTATCCTTGATTTTCTGGGTAGGCCCTAAATGCAATCACATGTATCCTTATATAAGGGAAGCAGAGGGAGATTCGAAGATGCTGGCCTTGAAGATTGGAGTAATACAGTCACAAGCCAAAGAATGCTGGCAGCCACCAGATGCTGGAAGAGGAAAGGAATGCATTCTCCTCAGAGCTTCCAGAAGGAGTGTCGACCTGCTGACAGCTTGATTTTGGATTTTGAGCCTCTGAAACTGTGAGGGAATAAATTTCTGTTGTTTTAAGCCACTGATTTTGTAGTAATTTGTTACAGCAGCTCTAGGAAACTAATACAGCTGCCCTGGAATCAACTGGGGAGCTTTTTCTACCTACATTATCTTATTTAATGTTTATCTAATGAGACAACTATTGTGATCCTTATTTTATAAATGAGGAAACAAGGATTAGAGAATTTGAGGAACTTACCCACAGCTAGCTTGTGGCAGAGTGAGGGAGTGAACCCAGGGCTGTCTGCTGACTTCTGGACCACACTGGATGCAATGAATGAGGAAGAGGAAAACACCCAAGATTACTTCTAAGACTTCTGCCTGGCACATGGAGCCAACAGCAGTTTCACTATCAAAGCAAGGAATTTGGGGAGCTCAGCCAGTTGAGGGTATAAATGGGAGAAGATGAACTCAGTTTGGGATGCTTCCTTAGTTGTCTTCCCAACTTGGTACTTCATTCATGTCGTCCACAAAGGGACACATATTTCCCCTGGTTCTCACATCCAAACTTTCATAGCTATTCAGTGTGCACCCACACTTGGACTTCCCACACACATTCTATCCACCATTCTCCTGGAAACCATAGTTTCTTTGTACGCAAATTGCATTTTGTTTCTAAGCCTAAGTTTCTTGACTCTCTAACTCTTTATCCTTATAGAAACATGGCAGCTTGTTTCTAACACACTTGTTTCACACACCTCTGGGCAAGGAAAAAATGGGTATATTCATAGACAGACACACAGCCACACCCCTAAAAGCTACTAACCAGGTGGAGAGCAAATTGTTGGGATGAAGGAATGTAGTGATGAAGGAAAATGTAAGGTTGAGGAATGAATGTTTCTATAATGTTATTAGAGTAATTGCCCTGTTCTTTCACTGTGTTTATAAAATTCATAGGGAGTTTAACATACTTATAAAGGGGAAGCATTCAGATAGACAGCATGTTTGATATTTATTTTCATATAACCTCACAAAATATCCAATCACACACAGGGTATTGATTATAGCATCTTTTTTTTTTTCTGCTTTATTTCCCAACCCCCCCCCCCCCCCCCCCCCGTACATAGTTGTATATCTTAGTTGCAGGTCCTTCTAGTTGTGGGATGTGGGACGCTGCCTCAACGTGGCCTGACGAGTGGTGCCATGTCCGTGCCCAGGATCGGAACCCTGGGCCGCCGCAGCGGAGCGTGCGAACTTAACCACTCGGCCACAGAGCCGGCCCCTGATTATAGCATCTTATTCAGCCTCAGATTCAGTCTATTGAAACTCCACTCAAAAGTCTACACAAGCCACTGTCAAAACCTACTCTTGCTGTTTTTTTAAACCTCCCTGATTGACTCTATCCACTCAATCATCTGTCAGTCTACCATCTAAGCAAGGACCAGCCTCCCAAATGTTTCCTGAATCTACCTCCATCTTTGCCCCCCTGCACTAGTTCAGACCTCCATTAGCTGCAGCTTGGATCCTTCAACAGCTTCAGAGCTGGCCACCCTGCCTTGACTTTTGTCTCCCTTCAAGTCCATCCTTCACATTGCCCTCAGAGAGCTCTATCTGAATTGCAGATATACTTGCGTCACTCTCTCAAGACCATGCTTATGGCCTTTTGACTGGCCTGCTAAATCTTTTAAAACTAGGTCCCTGCTTACCTCTTCATCCTCATCCTCAGCCACTCATGGCCTGCCATCCTTCAATACAGAAAACCTAAACATTCTGCACTGGTCCCTCAGTCTGGAATGTATCAACATTCAGCTTTCCCCATCAGTTCCAATCCCAGTCTATCCACCCTTCCCCCCAACACCTCCCTTTCTTTGTGTTTTTACAGCACCCTGTAGACAGTGCTATCAGAACATCTGCCACATTGTTTGGAATTTGTACACTGTTCTCCTTAATTAGTCTGTCAGTTCCTAAAGAGCAGGAATCTGTATTTGTACATTTGAATTTCCCATGTTTACCATGATCTGGTATATGGTAGTTGCTCTCTCTACTGAGACCTTCTTCTTGTTAATTTCTTTCCACTCTACCCCTAAACATTATAAACATAGAAAGCAAACAAACAAAAACCTGTCCTTTATCAAGCTTACTGTGAAACACCATAATCCATCTCTTACAGTTGCTCCTTTCAAAAAAATCTTTAGCATCTGCAATCTGGCTATTTGGTGGTGCTGGGGATCAGAATTGGCCACCCCAGAATGTGTCTCTTTGGCATGAGGATTATTTTGGGCTGGTTACTTTTAAAAACTGCAGACATGGGAGAAGCTCTGAGAAGTAGAATTTACCCTTTGTAAGAGACATTTACATTTGTAAAGGAAATCTCCATCTGTAAAGGCGTCTCCCTCTCTGTACCAGGAAGAAGGGAGGTGACCTTATCTCTAGAAACTCTAAGCAATGCAGAAGGCAAGGATTCAAATCTGCGTAATAACCTTACTTTTGTTTACTGTGCTTTTCTGGTAATCTCCCGCAACTGATTCCCTCTACCCCAACATCCTCTTTGTCTTTAGCTGGAAATGGTATTTAAGATGGGAAACCCCACCATTTTGGCGAGTTGCTCAGTTTTCCTCAGTGTCTCCCACATATACATGTTATAAAGCTTTGATTTTCTCCCATTATTCTGTCTCATGTCAATTTAATTTGTATCCCAGCTAAAAGGATCCAGAGGGTAGAGGATGTGTCTTCCTACCCTACAGTGGAATCTGAAAGTTTCTCCCTTACCCTCCTAGGTCTGGTATAGACTGAATAAACCAGGCTTTTCTCTCATTACTCCAGACTCCAGGATCAAAATACGTGGGGTTTTTTTTGGTCACATTGATGCGGGGTCAGTGAGCCGAGGAGTCGAAAGAAAGATTTCTTAGACTCTTAAGATCTGGCAGTAGTGCTCTTTTATTTAGAGAGTAGAATAGCATGGGGACAGGACCCATGGGCAGTCAAGCTGCTGCGTGGGGACAGGACCCACGGGCAGTCAGAGATGCTGCTGGCATGGGGAGATGCTGTTGCCGCCGCTGGCATGGGGACAGGACCCATGGGCAGGCAGAGCTGCTGCTGCCGCTTCTGCTGCCTCTGCTGCTGCTGCTGCTGCTGCTGCTGCAAAGTTGGGTGGAGAGTAAGGCTAAATTGAAGGCATAGGTATGTGAGTTATCTCTTTACAAGACAAAGAATATGTAAAAAAGTTAAAATGGTATCAGTGCCCGTATGGTCTGGCCATTTGGCGGTCCCACAGCTTTTAGATAAGAATCAAACCGGATTGAGTAAATGGCAGAAGTCACCACTTGAATTTTATCCTCAGCTAAAGACAAAGGAGGATTTGTGGGGGGGGGGGGGGGGGGGGGGGGGGGGG
>NC_060275.1:38685401-38768000 GCF_021613505.1 Equus quagga
GAGAGAGAGAGAGAGAGAGGGAGAGAGAGAGGGAGAGAGAGGGAGGGAGAGAGGGAGAGAGAGAGAGGGAGAGAGAGGGAGGGAGAGTCCCAGCTTTGCAGCTTGCCAGTCTGAGTGGATGGTGGAACTGTTACTTGAGATGAAGAAACAGGATATTGAACAAGATACAGAGTTCAGTTTAGGACGCGTTGAGTCAGAGGTTTCCAAGGGATTCCTGGGAGATGACTAGTGGGTGTTTTAAATATAAATCTGAAGCTCAGGAGATCTTGGAGATACAGATTTTCTAGTAGCTTTAGTTTCTTGATCTGCAGCTCTTTCTACAGCTGCTGGTCTTAAAAAATACCTCTTCATTTGAAGACAAATTAACACAACAGCTTCACATTTATAATTATTTATAATGAAAATGATTAAGAACCAGTTTACCATTGCATAATGGTAAGACCTCACCAAACAGACAATCTTAGAATTTTAATTGGACATTTAGGCTAGTTTTGCATTCTACTTGACCTCTTTACAAGTATATTGTCCTTTGTTTCTTTTCTAAGATTACTATTTTGTTATTTCTCAAGTGTTATCTGTTATTTATTGGAAGACCCTCTCTCTCCTACTACATTCTATCTTTTTACACCTGAAACCCTGTTGTTCAAGCCAGCCATTTATTTTTTTTATTGTACTATAGAAATTGTGAATGTTTTCTGATTCTGCTGTACACATGTCCCTTCAGGAATCATGAGCATTGTAAAACCATGGTGCGTTGTCGTCCATCGTCTCTATGTTGTTTATTGACCAACCTGTCAAAGTATGTTCTTGCTAAGTTGTGAGGATGCTTTTATGCCATGCCATTTTCCCCAACTCCTTATTTTATACTTACTAAGAAACTGCAGATAATTTATCAGTTTAATTTCCAGGTGTTATACAATTCTATTTCTAACCATAATAGATAAGATTTTGTAATTAAATAATGCCAAATAGATATTTATTTAAAATTTCTTTTTTTTTGGAAATTTCTTGTATCATGGTTTTGGAGCATTTTATTATTTAACATATCAAGCGCTTAGGCACTGTCTTCTTTATTAAATTAGAATTAATTTTAGTGCAAGGATGTATCTCTCTCCACTGGAATGGAAGCCACATGAGGGCAAGAATTTTTGTCCATTTTGTTTACTGTTCTATCTCCAGTGTGTTGAACTGCGTCTGGAACATATAGATGATAAATAAATATCTTTGAATGAATGAATGCATAAATAAATAAAGGAGAAGAATAGACTCATAAATATGTCCCAATTTGAATTATCTTCCTTTTATTTTTATTTTTTTTTTGGTGAGGAAGATTTTGCCCTGAGTTAACATCTGTTGCCAATCTTCTTCTTTTTGCTTGAGGAAGATTTGCCCTAAGCTAATGTCTGTGCCCATCTTTCTCTATTTTGTATGTAGGCCACTGCCACAGCATGGCCACTGATGAGTGGTATAGGTCCACGTCTGGGAACTGAACCCGAGCTGTCCAAGTGGAGAGCACTGAACTTAACTACTAGGTCACAGGACTGACCACCACTTTCTAATTTTTTAAATCCAAATCTTCGTTACCATATTGTATTATTTCTCCGTAATTTAGTGACTCCATTTATTTTTTTATTATTAGTTTTTTGGGTGAGGAAGATTGGCCTACCAATCTTCTATCTTGTATGTGGGACACTGCCACAGCATGGCTTGATGGCCGGTGTGCAGCTCTGAGCCTGGGATCTGAAACTATGAACCCTGGGCCACTGAAGTGGAGTCTGCAAACTTAATCACTACGCCACTGGGCTGGCCTCTCCGTTTATATTTTTAAAATTCAGTTTAGCGGCTGGCCCTGTGGCCTAGTGGTTAAGTTCAGTGCACTCCGCTTTGGCAGCCTGGGCCTGGATCCCAGGCATGGACCTATACCACTTGTTGGTGGCCATGCTGTGGCGGTGACCCACATATAAAACAGAGAAAGATTGGCAACAGATGTTAGCTCAGGGCTAATCTTCCTAGCAAAAACCTCCAACTCAGTTTAATATAAGTTTATAGTAAGATAGTTACTTTCATGCATGCAAGTTTTAATCTTTCAGCATCTAGAAGAAAAAGTCCTTTCAATTTTCTCTTAGCTTATAGATACATGAAGACCACAAACACATCTTACGTGAGTCTCCCAACAATATTTACATAGGAATTTAAGTTTAGTCTTAAAAATAAAAACCAGCATTCACAAGCAAGTTTTCTCTAGAATATGGCAAATAAGTAAATAAATTAAAAGGAAATATATAAAATATATTAAAATAGTAGGACAGGAGATCTAGAAATCAGTTTCTCAAAGACAATGACTATCTGTACCAGTGAGGGGCTAATCACATGCTATATTTCAAGGCATTGCTAAAATCGCATTTAACCACATCCACAAATTAATTCTTGTCATTACTATCATCATTTCACAAAAATTTTATCCCCCATCCAAAGTCTGAGAAAAGGAATTGAGAAAAATGCCACTTAACTGTCTCAGAGAAATCCAGCTGCTGGGAGCTGTATTGGCTCTGGGGACTTGGATGGGGATCTCGGTAAATGAGGATAATGGATGGAGAGTGAAATCTCTGGTGGTGGGAGGGTCAGGCCCGGAAACTCCCCAGGCAGTTGTGCTTGGAGAAACACTAATGCAGTTGGCCATGCTACCGTGTGTTTCTCTGTTCTCCGAGAACATCCACTCTGTTCACCACTCAGGAGTGCACGTTTAGTTTTCTCTCATAATTAGTGTAAATGAGTAAATATAGTGTGCAGAATATGGTCCTACTGAGATTCCAGACAGGCCCATTCATAACTCCTCTTCTTCCTTTTATTTTCTCTGTTGGTTTTTTTTTCATTCTTATGAGGAATTTATAAGATTAAACAAATTTTGAACCAGTCACAAATATTACTATGTTAGTTGAAAACAAATGCGTGCTCTCAATAGTGATGATGACGTAGGCCCAAGGACCAGGAGTCCATGTCACTGCCACAGAGACCTTTATGGTGGGTACAGATCTTGGTGGTGCACTCCAGAATAGTTATAGTTTTTTGCTGCCAGGTCAGACTCACCCTGGCTAAAGGACGAATTGGCAACATGCCTTTTATTCACAATGAGCTCTAGCCTGCACCAAGTGCAACCAGGTGCAATCCTTTTTTTGACATACACAAAACTGTGCATGTTTAATGCATACGATTGGATGGGTTTGGAGATAAGTGTACCTCTGCCAAGTGCAACGCTTTTGCTCCTGACTTGTGGAGACCTCAGATTCCAGAGAACACCTCACTGCCTTTACACATCCGGAGAGCGTGCTGTGTATTTAAAGAACAAAATGAAATCATACAAAAAGCCCAGAAATAGTCAAATAGTTTAACAGATTATAATTCAGTTATGCGATGGATTATTTGGTAACTGCTAAAAATATGATGTTAAAATATTTAAAGGCATGGAAAAATCATCACTTGAACATATTAAGGGACAGAAATAAGATTCAAAAGTTTTGAATCTTGTATATCCAGTATGATGTCATTTGAGTAAAATGTTTCCATGCATAGAAAAGTAAATAAAGTTGGAGAAAATATTTTAAACTGGTGGTATTTCTGGATTACAGAGAATTTCTATCCTTTTTTATATTCTTTTATACTTTCCAATTTGTTATATATATATGTAGAGAGAAAGAGACAGAGACGGAGACAGAGCCAGAGAGATTGTAAGGCATTGGCTCCAGCGATTGTAGGATGATTGTGGGAGTTAAGTCCGAAATCTATAGGGCAAGTCAGCAGGCTGGCGACTTAGCTAAGAGCTAATGTTGCAGTGTTGAGAATTCCTTCTTCTTTGGGAAACCTCAAGCATTTCTTTTAAAGCCTTCAACTCACTGGATGAGGCCCAGCCACGTTATGGAGAGTAATCTACTTAATCACATCTAAACAATACCCTCGCAGCAACATCTAGACTAGTGTTTGGCCAAACCACTGGGCACCATAGCCTAGCCAAGTTGATGCATAAAATTAACCATCACAGCTTTTAAGCAATTCCCCCCACCACATGCATCTTTTTTTTTTATTCGTAGAAGTAGGCAGATTTTCCAGTTGGGTGTTACTCCCTTCCCCATGCAGTCCATATACTTTTTGTGTACATTTTCACTTTCCCAGCAACAGTTACAGTTCAGGTGAGGTGAGCTAACCTAGATCTTAGCAGTCCAGGTGAATTTTCGAATTGTTGCCTGGAGTGCTAGGATAGAAGCTACATCTCCAGTGTAGAGTGGGGTGCAGATGGGAAACCTGGAACTGGTACCGTGAAAGAAGTTTGTCCCAGGAAGGCTGACACCATGGAAGGCAGAACAAAGAGACGGGAGAAACTGCTCTTGAGATAGCCTGCAGTCCCTGAATTAAACCAACCCTCACCTCTGTTCTTCCTCGGGATTTTCCATTACGCAACCTCTTCTTATTTAATCTAACTTTTCTGTTACTTGCAACCATGTTTCTGCTAATACATAGTCTTTTCCAGTTTTTCAGCAAATAAGCATTACTTTTTTTTATAATAAGAAAGCAATTACTATATTCGTTGATTCTAAGAGAAACTTTTTTTTGGATTCTAAAATCTTTGAAATTGGTATGTGTCATGGCATGTCATAGTTTAATAGAGCTTTCTTTTGTAGTATATATATAAAAAATAATGGTATATCTTATATTCAATGATGTTTTAGACTTGAAAGTTATTTTTATGAAAGATTGAATACAAATGCCCAGGACACTTGGAAAGATATGGCACATAATCCTGGAACCATATGGTGACCTGGATGCCCTCACATTTCTGGAATGGTCCAAGAATTCAGTAATCTAGAACTTGGCTTTGCTATACAATTGAAGACTGATATAAAGTAGACTAATATAGAACACTTAGTTCCTCCTATTGGAAATGTGAGCAAATCTTTTCCTTTCAAAGAATCTGTAAATGCCTGCTTGAAATGGCCTAGCCATGGATGTGTTTTCAATGCCTATTTTCCTTTTCTTAGACTTTATGGTTTTGTACTACTTTTAGTTTCAAATGGCTTCAAAATCAACTGCCCCAATCATGCTATTTCAGACTCTTGCACACTGAATATTATGTTAATAATAATATCATACATTGCCTATATGTAGTATTTTAAAAACCTTCAAACATATTTTTGCATCTATTATGTGATTCGATTCCCAGAATGTTTCTGTGAGTTAAGAAGGTTATTATGATCCTTTCAGTATTCAAGAGACTTGCTTGCTGTCATGGAGTAGTTGGTCGTAGAGGTGGGACTTCCAGTGGACTAGAAAGCAAGGGCTGGTAAATGAAGTTTTATTGCGTGAAGTTATGATCTGTGTCATTAACAAAGATAGAATACAATTTTACAGTTTTTGAACCCTGGTTCAAGGTTATGGTCATCAATTCGTGACCATCTTTCTGTTCACATACATATTCCTGTCACTAAAAACGGTCCTTGGTGAACTGAGACCATTGTGATTCACTGGTTTTTAAAAAGCTCTATTTATTTTGTGCTAACTCACACTGTGCTGTAAATCATTCAAAAATGAACTATGCCAGGAACTAAGGTCTTAAACACTATTATAATTTATTAGATTAATTTGAATTTTAAAATGGTTTGGAACATATATTGCATTTATATTTTCCTAAACTGGATCAGGCAGAAGTTAAAGACAATGAGCATGGAAATAATCATAAGTTAGAATATAGGAAGCAGTTAGAATGAATTCAGGGAAAAATCCCAAGTAACTACCTCTTTTACTGGCTTTTATAAAAGCTCTGCTTGCCTTGTGAATTACAATCCCATCTCATTCAGCTGCACTTACCATGTTTTGTTTTAATTATTTTTTCCCACATCTTCCTCTTCACTAGGCTATGCATTTCTGGAAGGCAGAGACTGCATCTTACTTTTCTCTCAGGCATAGTCTTGTGAGCATACTGCCTGGCATGTAGTAGGTACTCAGACATGTTAGCTGGATGTCTATATAGGAAAAGAGAAGAGATGATCTTTATTTTCTTGGTGAAGTAGGTGGGCTCATCTGTTGAGAATTAAGGAGTAGTGTCTGGTTTGGGAACTTGAAAGCATGCAAGAGAAATTTCTAGGGGCGAGCCCAGTGGCATAAGGGTTAAGTTTGTGCCCCGTGCTTCAGTGGCCTGGGGTTTGCCAGTTTGGATTCTGGGCATGGACCTACACACAGCACTCATTAAGCCATGCTGAGGAGGCGTCCCACATAGAAGAACTAGAAGGACCTACAGCAGGAATATACAACTATGTACTGAGGCTTTGGGGAGGAAAAAGAGAGGAAGATTGGCAGATGTTAGTTCAGGGCCAAACTTCAAAAAAAGAGAAATTTCTAAGGTTCAGTCACAGGATTTCCAAGCAGTAGTAAGATTCCTGATGAAATCAGCAGCCACGGGATCTGGGCTTGGGTTTGGGGAGGGCAGGTGAGGAATTCTCAACTGGCTTCTACTCCCATTTTATGTAAAAGAGTGGGAATGAGATAGATGGACTGTTTGGGTCTTTCAATCTCAATTTCTGATTGATTTATGGCAGCGAACAATGACCAACATTTTTTAATGTTTAAGCATTTCACTTCTTTTCTTTGAGCAGCCCATTTACGTAAAGCAAATATAACTCTTATTAGTCAGTCCTCCCCAGAAAAATAGGGCAACTGCAGTGCCTTGTTTTATTTACTTGAGCGATGCCCTGTAACCTTCTAGGAAGTTTACTGAAGGAAAGATTTCATCCAATAAGGTAAGAAAATGTTTTAGGTAACTCACTAAGGTAAAACAAAGAAACAAGAAGTCCCGACATATACCCCAAATTCTGAACATTAAGCAGTTTTATTTATTAGAAAAATTAATACTTTGACCTCGTATAATTATGAAAACTCAGTTAATCAGGATAATAGAGAGATAGACCAATGACATTATTCTGATTATGTTAAGGGGGGAGAAGTGGATACAAAGTTGCTCGTGTTCTTTACCTTGTGGGTGGGTGAGGTGTGGGGAATGCCCATTGTGGCTGAGTGTTGTGGTGTGGATCAGTTGCAGAATCCAACTGGAGGTCGTGTTCATACCTCTGAGAGTTGTGGCCCTAGCAGGAAAAATATGACAATAATTCCAAGAAGAATTAGGCAGTTATTTCTTCCAAGAATAAATAGATGCAATTCAGACCAGGAGATGAAAGGATTAAAAATGCAAATCGTTGAGAAGAACTGGTAATTCGGGGGCCTTGTAGGCTGCTAGACAGCCATCTTTTAAGATATGAAGTCCATAGTGGTTATGACCACAGGTTCACTGTGTCCTGACCTTGAAAAGATGAGTCCTCTGGCTGTCCTTGAGGGCAGCTATTATTCATAGAAAGGACTGTTTGTATTTGCTTTGAATTTTAAAAATTAGCATTTGATTTATTAAAGTTGCAAATCCAAACTCTGATTTTTCCTTAAGTTTTAAATTTAAACTTATAAATCTAATTATTCTGTTTATAACTCTATTTTAAAAATTAATTTTAAGGAGTATATATAAATTTAATATATTTTTTTTTTTAAAGCAGTTAAATGATCAGAACAAACACCTTTGCAGGCATTTAAATTATTCTTAAAATCCATTAAATTCTGTTTACAAACATGGAGAATTTTTACATATTGATTACTCTAAATGTTACAGTAGTGCTTATAAGTCCATAGTTCTTTTACATGATTTCATCTAAAATCATAAGTCTGAATGAATTACCTAATTGCATATTTAAAATAGGAATCACGAGATGCATCTGAGCGAAACTTTATTCTCTCAATTATTATACTCTTTTTCTTTTTCTTGAGGAAGACTAGCCCTGAGCTAACATCTGCCACTAATCCTCCTCTTTTTGCTGAGGAAGCCTGGCCCTGAGCTAACATCTGTGCCCATCTTCCTTTACTTCAAATGTGGGACACCTGCCATAGCATGGCGTGCCAAGTGGTGCCATGTCTGCACCTGGGATCCAAATGGGCAAACCCCGGGCCGCCAAAGTGGAACGTGCGAACTTAACCGCTGTGCCACCAGGCTGGCCCCCCCAGTTATTACACTCTTAATGCCAACTTTGTGTATGTTTTTCTAACATTTAACACAAGATTAATATATATTTGATATACTTTTTCATCTCTCTCTAATCTAAATTTTCCCAGGGTCGTAGAAGAGAAACAAAGGGAAAAATTTCTACTTAGTAAATTGGAGTTACTCAGCTAAGACCTTCTCAGATGGACTAGCTTGTGTATCTGCTATTAATTTTTTTGGCTCATAGACTGTTTATTGTCCTCAGATACTGCCAAGGCCCTGGGGCAGTGAGAGTCCTCTGTATAGGGCTTTAACAGGTCCTGACAAAAGGAAGAGTCTTTCAGCCCACTTAAGTCCCTAAGATTCAGCTTATACAAAATCCAATTCTTCCTCCTCATAATTGCCTTACCAGTTGATGGGATTCAGCTAATCTCTTTACTCCTTGATCCTATTCTGAATTCATTTCATAATTTTCTTACCTGATTGCTCGAAGTCGTATGAATACTTAAATGATATCCGATGGGATTGTGCATGTTCCTCACAGCTTTGCCTGGTTCTTTAGCTATAACACTGAAGTCATATTAATGATGGATAAGACAAGTTGATTTGTTTGGGCGTCTGCTGAAGCAGGCCCTGAGACAAGGACGGGAGATTAAGTGGGGCGTGAAGCAACCCTGGGAAGTGGCAGTGGGAACGAAGCGAACAGTTAAGAAGTGTATTATGGAGCCAGTTATCATGTGGGCTCCTGGAGCTTCACGCCACTGAGGAAACTCTGGGAGCCAGCGTGGAACATGTATCTCAGAGTCATCTCAGCCAAGGGGTAAGGAGCTGGGGTATTTACACACCAGTTCCTGTCAATCATGAGTTGAAAGCTGTACCCAGAGGTCATTAATTCCCGGCGCTTGCAGCCTACTGCACAGACAGGCAAAGTGGCTTCAGTGGTCTGAGAATGACCTCAGGGAACGGAATAGGGGAGCCGAGCTGGTAGGAGCATAAATATGCCTGTCATTTTTCTTCCTTCAGAGCTTCAGGTGCACTTAATGACAAGTTGATTTCATGGTTCTCAATTACCATGACCCCCAAGTCTCCCAAATGCTGGAGATAACTGCATAACCCAGTACATCCTCTTCCACCTGTAACAGGCCCCAGTTCATCACAGGTGGAAGTCTCAGTAATTCGGTTCCACAGCGTGGCTGGGATTGTCACCACCCCTCTCACCACCCATAATGGAGCCCTTGTTGTCTTTTGGCTGGCAAGTCATTCAATTCTAGAATGCCAGCCCAAGCATCTGCCTCTCAGGACTTCTTATCTCACCAACGGTCTTAATTTGGGCTCTCACAGCAGTAGACCCTGAGAAAAAGATTACAGTGCAAGAAGTTTATTTGGGAGGTGAAGCAAAAAGTAAGAGAATTCGGCAATAAGACAGGGAGGGAAGACAGCCAGTAAAAAGGTACCTTGTGTGGCCAGATACCACTGTGGGCGGCTGCTCTTGATCCCACTGGGAGCCAGTGTAGAAGACACACACTTCAGTGTTCTCTCCCGCTCTCCAGGCAAGGGATCTGGGGTAATTATTTACTAACTCCCTTCCACGTTGGTGGAGGGCTCCTGCTGAGGGATGGCATTTTTTGACCTGATGTAAAGTGGCTAGAAAAGGCCCTCGGGGAAGGGAGCGCAGGTGCTAGGAGCTGGAAGTCTGGCCCACATTTGCAGAGGTGATAGTCAAGGGGACATTAATGGGGCGCTCGCTGCATCCCTTACAGTGCTGTTTCCCACTTCTTAAGGTTTCTGCTCTAATTTAATGTTATATGTTTACATAAAAATGAGAATATTTAAAGATTTTTTTTTAACAAATTAAAATTCCCAAAATTGCCAAAGTCTTTTAAATAACTATGAGCATTTTCAGAGTGCTGGATAGTAAGTGTGAATTTACAGGGAAGGACAGATTTGCTAAACGGAGCTATTTAAGCTGAATTATTTATTTTAACTTGTGCTAATAAGATTCCCAGATGTAGATGTGAAGGAATAGAATAAACATGTTTCTTGGCTCCCTGGAGGAAGGAAAGAAGATGAGTCATGTGTATATAGACAGACAGGCATTTGTGTTGAGAGGAATTAGCACTGCTGAGCATTAACGTACCTATTTTAGCATAAGCAAATGAACTAGCGTTGAGGGTTGCGACTCTTCTAGTACCATGAGATCGTCACAATGGAAGTAGAAAAGTTTTATTTTAATATTTAGCAAGATTGGGTTTTTTTTTAAAGGAATGTGTTTGGTAGAGGTTTAAGGAAATTATTACTGATAACACTTGAACCAGGGCTGGTCTTGTGTTAATATGATGACCATATTGATACTTCTGGTTATCTAAAATTTGGTAAGCATCAAAGTCTAAAGTGAGGGGCAGATATCAGTTGTCAAGAAAACTTCTTAAAACAAAATTTTGTGTCTGAGCCACTTTCTAATTATATATATTCTGCAGATATAGTAAGGAAGTACAATCAATTGTGATAAGGTATTCTAACTAAATAATGGCAGTAACAAAACAATTTTTTTGTGTATAGGAAAATGAGGCTCAGTTCTTCTGATTTCCAAAATCACTTGGCAATTTTCACTATCACATGTCAAATGTTAGATTTTCCATTTACTCAAATCTGTACTGTCATTCAGCATCTACACTGTCAGTTGGCATCTGTTATGTGCAAAGCGTTCTGCTGGGCATTAGATTTTCCATTTACTGAAATCTGTACTGTCATTCAGCATCTATTACGTGCAAAGCATTCTGGTGGGCACTAAGGATAGTACAAAGTCAAGAGTCACAGTTGCTGCCTGCAGGTTGCTTGTGCACTAGTATGTGAGAAGATCCAACTCGGTTATAATACAATGGGGACTCTGGACCTTTACAGAGAAAAAGCGTCATCTGACTTCAAAGGAGGAGCTAGTGACTCCTCTATAAAGTTAGATGCTGAACGCAATTTCACTGGCTGCCGAAAGAAATGGTTGGCCATTCATGGTTAGAAACCCCTGAGAAGAGTTTCCAAGTGGTTCTCTAAAATATGAACGTTGCTAGATAGACACATCTGAAAAAGAATCCCTTAGGCAGGCAGTGCTTCCCATTTGGAAAGAAGCTAGTCTCTTTCACAGCATCTCTAAGTGGCTGCAGATGTGGGATGGAGATCCCTATGAATACTCAGTAGCACTGAGTACATTTTGGCAACTATAAGCTGTATGAAATGAATTGAGTCTCAAATGAGCTAGATCCTTGGTCTGCATGATGCCAATTTCTATGAGCCATTAGCTGTGATTACGGTTGATTGTCCTGGCCCAGTTGCATGGTGATAAGAGAACGGATCTGCTTATTATCCACTTTCTCAGGTCAGTAAAATTACTGGGGAGTCAGTAGTTCCGTCCAGCTTTTAGTGTCATGATGTTAAGAAGGTGGGCAGCAAGCCTGGAGGAACGTGTCTGCACCGTCGCCACAGCCTCCCCCAAACCCTCTCCTGAATGGAATCCGGGTCTGAGGCTCACCTTCTCTGTTACCTCCCACGGAACTACTTAGAAAGTAGAGAGCAAATGAGTCCTGCTTAATATGCTTTCTAAAGAGCAATAAACAAAGCTAAAACTGATCCTAAGGAAAAGCTGACATTTCTTTCACTTGGGGTATGAATTTCTTAAAAAGTCAAAAACAAAACCCAGACCATAATTGACAATTATGCCTTGACTGACTGTCAGGTGAAAATGGGCCAATCAGAACATCCAGGGCAGGAGAGAGCCAAACTATTAGATTGATGAGTCTGTTATTCAGACTAGAAAAAATTCATTGGAATGGAATACTGTACCAATCCATTTTAATTTCCACTTGGAATCAAACCCTGGACCCTCTTTATGTCTTCAAATTAACTGATGTGGGGCCACCAGTTTGAGATGAGTGGTCTCCCACTACCCTTCTGCTTCATACTGCACTGACCTCATTGATGTGCTTTTCCCTCAAACTGGTACACACTGGTACATATTGGGTAGCCCAATAGTACACACTGGGCTAAACACGTGGTTTACCACCACTGGCAAGGGCAAGGGTTTGGCCTCGGCAGGAGGTTAGGCTTTCTGGTCCACTTTGACAGATGGTGGGAGTGAAGGACCCCCCAACGACATACTATCGGAAGGGAATCTAGCAGTGATCCTGGGAAACTGAGAACAGAGCTATCCTACACTCAAAGGAAATGCCATGTTCAATTATGACCACCACCGGTTCTGGCCTATTGTGGCCAGAATGATGAATATTTGATTAGAAAGGACATGGAGCTGAAACTCATCTTTGGAAATAAAGAGATGAAATAGAGAGCGAGCTCAGATCCAGATCCATTCCAAGGGTCCTGCTTAAAGCAAAGTGGAGCTGAATGAGAGCAGGGATCAGCCCTTAGAAAACAGGGTGAGCTGGAGCAGGGTGGGAATTAGCCCCCCAGTCAGTCACAGGAGGGACAGAGCAAGGCTGGAGGCAGTGGACATAGTAGCATGTACAGGTTTCAGAACCAAACACTGGAATCGGATCCAAAAGGCTTTCTTCCAAGTCTGGAGGGTGGAAGTGTAGAGGAAGACGTAGAGAGAAGGCTGACTTGGTAGACGGCCTGATCACTTTACAAATATATTTGGGATGAGAGTACACCAAAGGCTTTGCCCCTTGTGTAAGGAACTAATAGCAATTTCTAAACCTGGCTGATATACTATTAATTCATTCCCTCATTCAACACAGATTTATTGAGTGACTGTTATACATATACTCTGTTACTGCTCCTGAGGCTACCAGCACATTCGTCTAAGAGGTAAAGGAACAGTTGATTACAGCAGTGTGGCAATGCAACCATAGGAATATATACATTGTGAGCAAGAAGATGACACTTGTCCAGCATGGACCAGACGCTGGTGAGGAAAAGCTTCTGAGAGAACTTAGTGTGATACAGGTTGAGGGGACAGAAGCACAGACACAATGGAGAGAGATGGTTTGGTTTACAGAGGGAAATACAAGCAGTTCAGCATTGTTGGCCAGATGGTGAGATCCAGAGAGTATGACTAGAGAGGGAAGCCGTTGTTCTCACTACTTCAGGGAAAAGAGTGGGGCCATATATGCTGTTAACTTATTGCTCATAAAGAACTACTAGAGCAATAAAATATCTAACTTTCATTGAGTGCTTATTGTATTCCAGGCACCATGCTAAGCACTTAAGGAATCTTAACTCATTTCATTCTCACAACCTCAGGAAGTACCAATATTAGCTTTATAATAGACAAAAAGATAAATATCTGATCTGATCTTATAAGTATCTTTTCTATAAATAGCTAAAAAGAGAAAATGGGGCCAGCTGTGTGGGGTAGTGGTTAAGTTCATGTGCTCTGCTTCAGCGGCCCAGGTTTGCGTGTTTGGATCCTGGGAGTGGACTTACACTACTCATCAGCCATGTTGTGGGAGCAACTCACATATAAAGTGGAGGAAGATTGGCACAGATGTTAGCTCAGGGCTAATCTTCTCCAGGAGAAAATAAAAAGAGAGAAAATGGAAGCTTATAATGGAAGTTTGCATATAAATAAGGGTAGGATTCAAACACAGGTCTATCTGCTGAGAGAGCTCACGCCCTTTACCACCACCGTGGCTGTGCGTTAGAACCAGTAACATCAGCCCCCAGTGGGAGCTTGTTAGAAGTGCAGATCTCACGCCCCACCCTCCACCATAGTATCAGAATCTGAATTTTAGAAAGATCCCCAGTTGATGCAAAAACATGTTAGAGTTTGAGAAGCACTGCTATAAGGAACACAAGTAGTATTTTCTCCACAGTTTTTGGGGTGTTTTCCTAATTAGTATTTAACTACTCTTTTAGTACAATTTTAAGAAAGATAATCAGTGTTCTCAGACTTATTCCTGGATTGTTAAAATATTTACTCCTAATGACCTTTTAAAAATAAAACAAAGGCATTTACACTCTGTCTTCTAAAATGTCATATCATTGAAAAGGTAAAGCAAGTCAAGAAACACAGACGAAAGCCTAAATGTAGGGATTTTTATCGCAGTGAAAATGCTCTGCATGATATTATAATGATGAATATATGTTGTTATATTTTTGTCCAAACTCATAGAATGTACAATACCAGAAATGAACCCTAAAGTAAGGGATGGACTTTGGGTGATTACTATGTGTCAGTGTAGGTTCATCTTTGGTATAAAATGTGCCATTCTGGTGAGTGATGTTGATAATGAGGGAGGCTACGTGTGTGTGTGGGCAGGCGGTATGTAAGGAATCTCTCTATCTTCCCCTGAATTTTATTATAAACCTAAAACTATTCTAAAAAAGTCTTAAGAAAAAAACCTAAATGTAGGACAATAATCACTGATAAAGAGAATCCATAAATATTTATTGATTATTAAGGGAAAACTTTTATTTATACATGAGGCTGAACCAGCTAATCCTTTATTTGCTCAATACCACATTGTCAGATTGGATCTGATTAGATTTTAGATTAGATCTGATTTGCCAAAGAATGCTTAGACATTCTTTAACATATTGTACTTGCCAGACACCAGTAGAGCTCCTTGTCTTATTCATCTAACCCCCAAACTTTGAAGTGCAGTGAATTCACTTGGAGAATAAAAGGCTTTATCCAAACATCTTTTAATACACCCCAGAGTTGGCCTGCTTGAGTGGTTGGACCCGTGTCTCGTAGCTCTGTGGTAGCCTGCTTTAGGTCAGCTGAGATCATGGGCAATCTTCCTTGAAAGGATGAAAGGTCACTTTCTAAAACCAGCCCATGTTTTAGAACAGCTAGTTATTTTTGCTTCCGAGAGGGTGGCAATGAAAAAATTCTACAAAGTATGAGGAAAAGTACATGACAATATATACTGCTGTCTTTCATATTCTATGCATATTTCTGTGCATTTGTCATTAGGAATGTGGTCTTCCACAGGTCAAAGATCAAAAGATTTAAATATGTGTGACCCAGCACCTTATGGTTTCAGGCTTGTAATGTTGATTTAACAAACACTTAGCTGCAGTTTATACACTATCAGCCATGTATGTTAGACTTGTGTGTGAAGCATTATATTAATTAAAAGTCCTAACCACATCCTTCTGTACTTCAGGAATTTAGACAATGATTCCTCTCTCATTTCTTTTGTCTGCTACTAATTTTAATGTAGTCCAGTGATAAATGTTTAAGAATATGTGCTTTCCCTTTTCTGATAAAAATGACTGTCAAAATGTGAATACACTCTGCCCTTCCTAAATATTCCACTAGTCATTTTTGGAGGAAAAAATGTGAATAATTTATTGGTGAAAATTTGAATTAATCTGCTGACAACTTAAATCATGCTTAACGATTCCTAAGGATAGGGAGCTTTGGGGAAAAAAGACATGCTTTTATTAATAAGAAGAGTGATCCTTGAAGGACCAAGGAAATAATTTTGCCTCCTACGGAAAAAGTTGTCACACAATCGTCTAACCTATTTCCTCATATTGTAGTCATCTTGGGTAAACATTTCTTCTTTCAGTATATTTATAGCTGTTTGGTGTTTTTAATTATACCATTTTTATGTAGATTCACCCACAGATATGTAAAACAGTAATTTAATATTTTGTGTTCTTTATATAATAATATATTTTATTTATATTTTAAAATGCACTTATTTTTAAAAGATGTTTTAGATAATTACATTTGAAAAAATTAAAAATGTTTAAATTTAGGATAAAAGATAAAAATGATTAAAAAGCACAAATTATATAGAAGAGCAATCTACATGGAAAAGGCAGGGGGAAAGAAGGATCAAGATCTAATGAGAGAGGATTTTTGAAAATGGGGAGTAAGAGAAGAGAAAATAAATGAATTGAGATACTTTGAGAATTGCCAATTCTAGGGAAAATCCAGGTGAATGATAATAACAATTAAAAAGTTAAAATGAATTGAATATTTATAATGTTATATGTGCATTTAATCCTCAAAATGATTCCTCAAAATGGGTGCTATGGTTTTTCCCGGTTTCAGATGAGGAAACGGAGGCACAGTTTTGTTTCTTAACGTTGTACAACGTTTAACTGTTTGAGTCAGCGTCAACCCTAAGAAGTTGGAGTTGATGTTCTTTAGCACACTGCTGTGCTGGCACAAGCTGCTACTCCCTCATCTCCAGATTTGCAGGCCCACTTTCCACTGTTCAGGGCCGTGTTCTATGAAGATAACTAATCAGAGAATTTCCCAGAGTGATCTTCACTCATTGACTCCACTTTCTTATCTCCCTTTCCCTGATCAATCCTGAAATCAGGCTTCTGCTCTCACTACTTTTTATAAAATAACTTTTTATTTTGAAATAGTTTAAGACTCACAAGAAGTAGCAAAAATAGTACAAAGTTTCTCTGTCTCCTCTCCAGCACTTGATATTATCAGTATTTTTTATTTTAGCCATCCTAATAGGTGTGTAATGGCATCTCCTTGTTGCTTTCATTTGCATTTCCCTTATGGCTAAAAATATTGAGAATCTTTTCATGTGTTTGCTTGTTATTCATAGACTGTCTGGTAAAATATCCATTCAAGTCTTTTGTCTATTTTCTTTCTTTCTTTTTTGGTGAGGAAGATTGGCTCTAAGCTAGCATCTGTTGCCAATCCTTCCCTTTTTGCTTGAGGAAGATTGTCACTGAGCTAACATCTGTGCCAATCTTTCTCTGTTTTGTATAGGGGATGCCACCACATCATGGCTTGATGAGTGGTATGTAGGTCCATGCCCAGAATCTGAACATGAGAATGCCAGGCCGCTGAAGTGGAGCTTTCGAACTTAACTGCTACATCATCAGGCTAGCCCCTCTATTTTCTTTTTTTTTGCTGAGGAAGATTAGCCCTGCGCTAACATCTGTGCCAGTCTTCCTCCACTTTGTATGTGGGTTGCCACCACAGCATGGCTGACAAGTGGTATAGGTCTATACCTGGGATCCAAACCCATGAACCTGGGCCGCCAAAGCAGAGTGCGCTGAACTTAACCACTATGCCACAGGGCAGCCCCTTCTCTGTTTTCTAATTGGATTGTTTGTTTATTTACTGCTGAGTTTAGATGCTTCTTTATACATTTTGAATACAAGTCTTTTGTCAGGTATATGATGTGCATGTATTTTCTTCCAGTCTGTGGCTTGTCTTTTCATCCACTTAACGGGGTCTTTCTCAGAGCAAAAGTTTTTAATTTTGGTGAGGTCTAATTTATTGATTTTTTTCTCTTAGGCATCATGTCTTTGGTGTCATATCTTAGAACTGTTTAGGTAACTCCATGTCATGAAGTTTTTCTCATATGTTTTTATCTAAAACTTTTATGGTTTCACATGTTATATTTAGATCTACGATCTATTTTGAGTTAAATTTTTATAAGCTGTGAAGTTTAGGTCAAGGTCCTTTTTTTTTCCATCTGTGTCATCCATTTGTTCCAACACCATTGTTGAAAAGATTATCTTTCCTCCCCACCAATTTTTAACAACTGCTCTCCAAGGTTGCCAATGGCCTCCTACTTTCCTAATCAAGGGAACAATGGCCCGTAATGCATTTGAGCACGTAGTTGTGATGTACATTGTGTGCTTCATAACAGCAGTGAGACTGGAAGCTCATTCACCTAGATGTTGAGAGAATGGAGGAGAGTGCTGGCCTCGGGTACCACCCTTTGGAGGAATGAAACACCTTCAGGAATGGCAGGAGCAGCCTTGACTCTGGACGCTCCCTGCTCATGTAGGGCAAGCCAGGTCTGTCTACACATACTTTTCAAAACTATGACAGAATATGATCTTTCAAGAACATTTCCCATATGCACTTCTTAAAATAAGAAGATAATATCGTAGTTTTAATTTTTATTTAAAAAATAATTTTTTCTTATTATAAAAGTCATGTATGTTCATTGTAATAAACCTGGAAAATACTGAAACACCTCCTTCTCCACTTCCTTCTCCTTTCCTCCTTTGGTTCCATCTCATGTTTTTTCCTCTGTTCCTCCTCCTCTTCCACCTTCTTCTCCTCATTCATGAGAATGATGCACATAGACTTGACTTTGGTGGTCTGCTTCCATGGACAAAGGGGAAAGATGAGAGAGGGGCTCAGGTAGATAGATGTGGAGTCGAAGTAGATATAGGAAAAAGTCAACGTGTTTAATCTTGGTGGTAGGGACATGGGAGTCTATATTATTTCTCTTTTGGTCTGTAGGCTTGAGATGTTTCAGAAATAAAATGAAAATGAATAAAAGCCCTCAAGGCGTTTACTTTCCGATGAAGAGACACTAAACATTTATGATCTTTGTGATTAAATTATACTGAACTGGGAGGTCAGTGGCGGAGCGTCCGCACCATCCGGGAGATGGTTGAATGCTGCTCTTTATGGTCTGAAACGCGCCAGCGCTTTTATTAAATGACATGAAAAATAAGAGAGAGCATAATCTATCCTGGATGTTTGGGTAAGTGATGGATGGGAGATGGATGCTATTTTCCCTCGGTCTCTTTACAGGCATGCTATTCGTTGGTATATGTGACAGAATGAATAAATGACCTGTATGGCAATTTTGGAAAATTTCCCGATGTGTTAAGATAATAAGAACAGGCAAGTGAGCTGACTGGAAGCTATTAGCTCAGCGGGTCAGAATCGCCCTTGAGAGTCAAGCCACACATTTTATAGAGGTTTTTCTAGGTTTAGTTTGCTGATGAGTCTGTTACATTTTAATATGTAGCTTTCTCAGACATCTTGGCCCTTATCTACCATCTCATTAGGCTCCGGAGACTTAATATTGAAGTATAAATATTAATAGGCTCTGAAGGTGGAGGTGTCTGTCTAAAAGTTACAACAATTTAAATTTATACTTTATACTGGTGTCCATGTATTAAAGTGAAGCAGAGAATGAGGGTAATCATTTAGATGATTCAAGAAAAAAAAAATTTCCAAGGCTCCAATTACCTGGACATTTCAGGCCAAATCTATTTTTGGTACAAAATATTCAGTTAATAACTTCATTCTGCATAGACAGATTATGTCAAACTGGACTTGTTTGCCTGTACCAGAACACACACTTTTACACATATGCTTTTTTTTCCCCTTTGGAAAAATGAGACCAATACTTTTGCCTGGAAAATTTCCCTAATGTTGGAATCTTGTCTCACCTTGGACAGCCTCTTACTCTCCCTGGATCTCCCTTTCCTTGGCTAAAGAATGTAGAGTTTGCACTTCATGAACCTTAAGCTACCTTTTATCTTCATGCTTTTAAATAAAAACACTTATGAATCCCCCCTCTTTGCGGGTCTTTTTTTTTTTCTATGGTGAGAAAGATTGGCCCTGAGCTAACATCTGTTGCCAAACTCTCTCTATTTGCCTGAGGAAGATTGGCCCTGAGCTAACATCTGTGCCAATCTTCCTCTATTTTGTATGTGAGATGCCACGTTGTGGCTTGATGAGTGGTGTGCAGGTCCACTCTGGGATGCAAATCAGTGAACCCTTGGCTGTCAAGGTGGAGCTTGCAAACTTCACCACCACGCCACTGGGCCATCCCCTCTCCACCTTTTTCTAAAAAAAACCCCAAACTTTTTAGAGCAATTTTAGGTTCACAGCAAAATTAAGAAGAAGGTACAGAGATTTCCCCTGTCCCCACACATGCACAGCCTCTCCCGTTGTCAACATCTCCCACCAGAGTGGTCCATTTGTTGCAATTGATGAGCCTACATTGACAAACCATAATCACCTAAAGGATATGGTTACTTTAGGGATCACTTTTGGCGTTATACACTCTGTGGGTTTGGACAAATGTATAATAACATGTATCCATCTTTATAGTATTATACAGAGTATTTTCACTGCTCTAAAAGTCCACTGGGCCCCGCCTCTTTATCCCTCCCCATCCCTTGCCAACCTTTGGCAACCACTGATCTATTTACTGTGTCCAGAGTTTTGCCTTTTGCAGAATGTCATATAGAGTTGGAATCATACAGTATGTAGTCTTTTCAGATTGACTTCTTTCACTTAGCAATATGCATTTAAGTTTCTTTCATGTCTTTTCATGGCTTGATAGCTCATTTCTTTTTAGTGCTGAATGATAGTCCATTGCCTGGATGTACCAATTTATTTATCCTTTCACCTACTGAAGGACATCTTATTTGCTTCCAAGTTTTGGCAATTATGAATAAAGCTGCTATAAACATCTGTGTGCAGGCTTTTGTATGGAACATAAGTTTTCAATTTCTTTGAGTAAATACCAAGGAGCACAACTGCAGGATCTTATGGTAAGAGTATGTTTAGTTTTGAAAGAAACCAAACTGTCTTCCAACGCAGCTGTACCATTTTGCATTCCCACCAGCAACGAATGAGAGTTCCTGTTGTTCACATCCTCTTCAGGATTTGGTGTTGTCAGTGTTCCAGATTTTGGCCATTCAAATAGGTGTGTGGTGGTATCTCATTGTTGTATTAATTTGGATTTCCCTGATGACATTGATGTGGAGCATCTTTTCATATGCTTATTTGCCATCTGTACACATTCTTTGGTGAGGTGTCTGTTAAGGTCTTTGGCCCATTTTTAAGCTGGATTGCTAGGTTTCTTTATTGTTGAGTTTTAAGAGTTCTTTGTGTATTTTGGGTAACAGCCCTTTATCAGATGTGTCATTTGCAAATATTTTCTCTCAGCCCGTGGCTTGTCTTCTCATTCTCTTGACATTGTCTTTTCCAGAACAGAAGTTTTTAATTTTAATGAAGTCTAGCTTATCAATTATTTCTTTCATGGACTGTATCTTTGGTGTTGTATTTAAAAAGTCATCAACTTCCCCAAGGTCATCTAAGTTTAGGAGTTTTGTAGTTTTGCGTTTTACATTTAGGTCTATGATATGTTTTGAGTTAATTTTTGTGAAGGATGTAAGGACTGTGTCTAGATTCATTTTTTCATACTTGAAAGTCCAGTTGTTCCAGCCCCATTTGTTGAAAAGACAACCTGCTCTCCGCTGTATTGCCTTTACTTTTTTTGTCAAAGATAACTTGACTCTATCTATGTGGCCCTATTTCTGGGCTCTCAATTCTGTTCCATTGATCTATTTGTTTATTCTTCACCAGCCGCACACAGTCTTGATTATTATAGCTGTATAGTAAGTCTTGAAGTTGGGTAGTGTCCATCCTCCAACTTTGTTCTTGTTCTTCAATATTGTGTTGGCTCTTCTGAGTCTTTTGCCTTTCCATGTATACTTTAGAGTCAGTTTGTCTATGTCCACAGAATAACTTGCTGGGAGTTTGATTGGAGTTGCTTTGAATTTATAGGGCAAGTCGGGAAGAGCAGACATGTTGACAATATTTAGCCTTTCTGTCCGTGAACAAGGAATATGCCTCCATTGATTTAGTTCTTCTTTGATTTTGTTCATCAGGGTTCTGCAGTTTTCCTTGTATAGATCTGGTGTATATTTTCTTAGATTTGTACCTAAGTATTTTGTTTTTTTGGGTACTAATGTAAATGGTAATGTGTTTTTAATTTCAAATTCCACATATTCATTGCTGGTATAGAGGAAGTTGATTGACTTTTGTATACTGACCTTGTATTCTGAAACAGGTACAGGGGATGTGATGCCTTTTTAACTTAGACTGGAGAAAAGGAGATAAAGGAGTAATCAGATGAAGAAAATTTTAGGGGAGGATGGAGATGGGCAGAGTTGAAGAAGGCCAAATTCAGGAAGGAGTTGAGGTCACTCACTAAAGATGATGTGGGGGTTAGTGGAGGACTCAAGAAGAACGACAGAGTTTTAGAATAGCCAGTGAGAGGAAGTCAGGCTGAAAAATGAAATGGTATTTATAGTGGAAGAATAGGCACTGTAATTTTAGTTTCAGTTTATGACTATTTTCCTCTAAGGCAACATAGAAAAGGGAAATTTATAAGCAGATTTCATGGGAACTATTATACAGCTTGTTTAAAAAGACAGACTATTTTCAAAATAATATTGTTTCCTCCAAGCCCTTAGCCCAGCATGTAAATTGGATGTATGGCGGCAGAACTATCATTTTTCAGGCGAAAAGTATGTGTTCTTGATACTAAAATAAATTGTTAATGTGATTTTCAGGTACCTGTCCTTATATTGTATTTTGGGGGTCATCCATTTAGCAGTAATTCACAGTTCCTCATTGATCACCTGTTAGGTGATAGAAGAACGAAATGCATAATAAATAAAACATGGCTACTGCCATCGAAAACCTTTCAGCTAGTGGGATGAAGTGACAAGTGAAGAGGAAATTACATTTCAGTGTGATGAGTGCTGCAATGGGATAAGCATAGGGGGCCTAGGAGCAGCCAGGAAGTCCCACACCCAATCCTGGAGGTTTCATGGAGACAGAACTTGACTAAGACAACTTGGCTAGAAACAGTTGGCTGGGAGGGGGATTCTAGGTGGTGCAAAGGCCAAGAGATACAAATTACATATAATTGCTTGCCAAAAATATCTGTTCTAGGGGCTGGCCTCATGGCTGAGTGGTTAAGTTCACGCTCTCCGCTTCAGTGGCCTGGGGTTTCGCTGGTTTGGATCCTGGGTGCTACATGGCACTGCTCATCAGGCCATGTTGAGGTGGCATCCCACATGCCACAACTAGAAGGACCCACAATTAGAATATACAACTATGTACTGGGGGAATTTAGGGAGAAAAAGCAGAAAAAAAAGAAGATTGGCAACCGTTGTTAGCTCAGGTGCCAATCTTTAAAAGAAAATAATTTATTCTATTATATGTTGCGTTTTTAAGCCCAGTGGTTGGGATGATTGCTCTTATATTCCTCCTGTGTAAAGTTTTATGGAACAATTAGCATAATTGTTATTAAAATTTTAATGTGAATCTTTTGATAAATTGTATTTGTTATTCATTCTTGTAAACTATTACATGTCCCCTCACTTTTGATTATAATTAGAATCTATTTAAGTTCTGAATGATTATAAAGCATAAGTAAGTTGTTATAACTTGTGAATGTGTTAGGCAGAAAAAAGAGATATTTGTCTATTATTAAAAAGTTTTAGAAATCTCATAAAGATGATTTAAGAACATATTTTGCCAGAGAGAAAAGATTTGGGGTGAATTTTTCATTTAACATCTTTATTTACCAGCTTTTCTAAAGTGGTTTTTAATAACTCTTGGTCATTTTTTATGTCAATATTTTTCTCCCAAGCAAAGTTGTTGGAAAACTTTCATGTAATAGCCTTAAACTTAAGGATCCTGGCAAAGTTTGACATTATAAACACATATTTTTTTTTTGAGGAATAGAGCTTTTCTATAAATATTCACTCTGGAAGAATACTCTTCTTGGAAGTGTTCATTTCAATTCAAATAACTTTTACACTGGTTTATGTGTCTTTTGTTTATGGAGTAGGAGATATAAGTGGTTTCAGATGTGTTGCGAATTCTTTTTATTCTTCAACTGACTTATTTAAACACCATCTATAGAATACTTATTTGCATCTAGAGTCTTTTTGGCTTTAGAACAGTTTAAAATCGCTTAAATGGTTTTTTCACACACGGACTCATTCTCTGAAAGCAGTTTGGGGCTCTTTAGAGAAATGCACATAAGTTATGTGGTCGTATATTTCAAATTAAATTAGCCATTTTCTCTGATCTGTGGACTGTAAGTGTGTTGCTATAAACAAATGGAGAACAGTGTTTAAAATATATGATCAAACTGCATTTGCCAGTTATAGGAGCTTGCTAAGGGCGCTTGCATAGTATTAGATGTCTTTGAGAGTTTTTTATTGGTTTAAGGAATACCCATTGTGAGGTTTTTGTTTTGTTTTGTTTTTTTTAAGATAAGCTCTTTGAATTCCTAGAATTCTGCATAAGAGTATCATACGTCATAAGAAATGCGTCATTTATGTCAGTATATTTTCACGATGCTGTTGTAGTTTCAATTTGATAACATGACAGTCCTAAATGAACATTTATGATAATATTTCTTAAAGACATTCAATTCATATATTGAACTAAAATTCTGTCTCCTTTTCTGTTTGCTATATGAAGTGGATGCAAATGTTTAAATTGTTGGTAGAGGGCATTGGGTTACTTAGTTTCAAGGTGGCGAATGGCATGTACTATTGGTGGAAGAAAAATTGTTTAAAAAAATGGTTTCAGTAGGGGAGGGAAAAACTAGCAAGTTTTTAATTGATATTTTAGATGTGAATTATTGAGTGGCTGAATATTGAAAGTTTATACCATGGAATTATAGCCAAGAGAAAAATTATGTTTGGTTTAGACCAAATGTAGCAGAAAATGAGTTTCAGGAGTATTCACTGAGGCTTCACCCGGAGCGATGATTCCCAACCTTTTCTCTGTTGTGAAATCCATGACATTCGCAGGTGTGATAGATTCCCATGGCAATACTCAGATGCTGAAGAAATTTTCACTATTTTTTCATACATCATAGTGTATAATTGCTACAACTACTAACATTTACTGGCATCATGGTGAACTGTGGACTGCTATTCAGGATAAGCTGTAGCTATACACAGTTCTCGTATATCCAAAGTAAACGAATGAGAAAGATGTAAGGACATGTTTTAATTCATTCTATATCATAACTAAAAAAAAAATAATTTTAAAAAGTTGATACTTTATTGTTTGCAGCAAATACACTACAGCATGCCTCATGCTTGATCGTTGCACACTAGTCTGTTCTGATAGCACGTTTGATGACTGCCAGCCTAGAGGACCCTGGCTATGGAGAACACCCAAGCATTATGAGTTATAAAGATTTCATTATTACTGTTGGGGAGTGGAATTCAAGATCTGAATTAATTGCAACATACTGATTTTATTGGAGTGAGCTGTTCACCAACGGCACTATTGATTATATTTCTAAGAGAACTCTTTTGATGGAATTTTGAAATCAATACATCTATTTCCATTAGGGCTTTAAATCATTTGTCATTTTTATGGGGGTCATGGTGACCCATCTGGGCATATAATTTGATGAATTATGGAAAACAATAATGAATGGACTTCATTTACATCAATCAGGATTTTTCAGAATCTCTGGTTAGGTATCATTTCTGGAGAATTAGAACTTGAATGTATTTGAATAAATATTATATGCCAGCAATTGTGCTTGAGCAGGCTGTATATGTCATTGTTAGAAATTTAAAAAAAGGTTTCTTTTCTTTGGAAACTAAGATGCTGTTTCAATGTTGCGAAGGCAGTTACACGCAAGGACATTAATTGCAAGATCTGCAAGACGGAGAAGGTGAAAACATGGAGAACAGTGGCTCTCAAGTTTTCTCCAGTGGAGAAATAAGAAATTAAACAACAAAAATATTTAAACACTATTTTGACAAAGAAAATATTTAAAGTGGAAGAATGTTATTTTTTTTCTTAAGAATAGCTGGATTAAATGTTGTCCTTTAATATGACTTAAAATTTTACAGAAGCAGGGAACGATAAATCAAAGTAATAATATATGGAAGAAAGAATGTAAGCTTTATTTCTTTTTTCTTTACAAAACATCTCTAGGGCAAAAAGAAGACATTTTTAGTGAGAGACTAAGAAAGACAAAGGAAAACCCTTGTGTAGATAAAATTGTAAGTGATGTGTTAGGTAGTTTACTACACAGTGCACGGGTGTATAGTACTGACTCCTTTTTGTTAACAATGAAAGAACTCAGTCAATTTAATTACTGTCCCCCTAGGTAATTCCTCAAATAATAAAATAAATGTACCTACATTTCTAATAATGAAGTCAACTTAATCACCAGAATAAAGTTCTGGTAGCAGACTTCTGGGTCATCTGGCAGTAATGTGGATAATCTGTACTGGCTCTATACATTTATTTATTCAACACCTATTATTGTGAGCAGTGGTACTAAGCCCCAGGAGGCACAATTTTATAAAAAAATCAATGATTTTTCAGTCCACTGAGAAGAGTGAATCTAATTTAGGAGAAACCATTCATAAAAGGAAAAACAGCAACAGCATTCTCCCCAATCTCTCCTTCCGCAAAAAAAAAAAAAAAAAAATTAAAATTATAATATAGCTGAGTCATTGTGATTAACTGTGCAGAGACACTGCTTTCCAGACACCCATGTACTCCCACAAATTCCCTAATACCCATATAGTTAAATAGGGTCATATGACTAGCTATGGTCAATGAGTTGTGAGTAGAAGAATTGATGTGCGTCACTTCTAGATCAAAGCATTTATTAATGTGTGTGACTCTCCAGTTCTCTCTTCCCTGTTGTGGTGACATGGAAGCCATGTGTTCTAGATGGAATATCTATAAGGGGGGATTAGACTGGGTCCCCCAATTGCTAGTTTAAAGGCAGATGCCCTGAAGAGCCTCTGGACTCTCGGCAGACTTGCTCTGCATTAACCCACTGAGAGATCATCGTTGTTGACTTTGCAGCATAGCTTATCCTGTGCTGACTAATAATCAGCCAGTATCTGACATTCCATTGCTATTGCCATCAGATATCATGGGACGAAACTCCTGACCACATTGACTTTGTTTTAGGGGACTAACTTTCCCTCTGTTAGGGGACCAACTTTTCCCTTCTATTCTTTAATTCCTTAGTTTATAAATTAAATATAGGATTTAACCTTAATCTCTTCTTTCCATCCCTTCCTTATTTCAAAGTTTTTGCTTATGGCTCAATATTTTAGCTGGACAAAGAAAGCATGCTAGACAGGAGTAGGCTAAGTGATTATTATCCACGTTTTACCTTGGCGTTGCTGGACTTTTATTAAATAGGACCTCTGGAACTTGAAATGAACCTGTCGAAGGTAATAGTGACATCAGCACAGGCAGTCACCACTTCAGAGAGACTGGAGTTCTTGAGCACTCTGATGACTCCTACTGTCTAGGTGATGATGATGGAGATGGTAATACTAATATTAGTCAACATTTCAATGGCACTTACTGTGTACTGATCAGCAGTCTAAATCCTTTCTCTGTACTAACTCATTTAATTATTTAATTTATAATGAATGATTTTTCTCCCTAATTTCTACCTATTTTACGTCTACTCATGAGTGTCCACCTCTTTTCGCTACTTTGTGAAACCCCTCCCAGGTCCTCCAGAAAAAAATCATCCCTCCTTCTTCTGAGCTTCCTTACCACCTGGTACACATCTTTAGAGAAGCAGTTCTAACATTATATTGCAGTTATTTTTTGATGGGTCTATATCATCCTGTACTTCACAAGGGCTGTTTTTGTTTAGTTTTATATTCCCAACCTTGTACATTGTAACATCAATAAATGTATGATGAATGATTGAATAAATAAATAAATAAATGATCAAATGAGTGAATAAATAATTGAAATTATATGAAGTTTTTTGTTTCTTACAATCGAGAGAGAACTGCTAAATAAGAAAATTCGAAACTTTTGTTTTTTGTTTTACAGTTAAAATATAAAAGATTTTTATGGTTTTGGGATAGCCCTGAAAATTTATTAAAATAATTCTAGACTTGATCTTCAATGCAACTTTTAGCCAGATGTCTTCTTTGGCCTGGAGACTCAGATGTTACTCAAGGAGGGGAAAGTGACACAAGAGCATTTAGAAGGATTTATTTTCAAGGAAGATTCTCTTTTGCGTCTAGAAAATTTCAGACTCTTGGGGACATGGGTAGAAAATGGTCTAGGGCTCTCAGCAGGGATCTAAGGACCTAATTCTCTCACGATAAGGAGATATTGCACCTCTTAAGTAACTTCAAGGAAATGCTTCAAAATCTTAAAACCTAGTAGCAAAACAAAAGTGCTCATTGGTGCTTAATTAGGATTAACAGTTTACATTGTTATTATTTACTATTTAATCAGAAAGAAACAAATAACGCAACCAAAAGTTTTGAAAGTTAAAACCTTCCAATAAATGAGTCCATTGGAACGTTGACATAACTTTTATGGCAACAAGTTAAATTCGGGGTCATCGATGGGTAGGGAGACTTTCAGGCAAAAGGAATATCTCAGGAAACAACTCTTGAACATTCCTAACTGTATTGTCAACTTGAGCAGCATTAAAGCTTTGTGACTCTAAGGTCTAAAGTGGAAATAAAAAAGAAATCTTATTGCTACGTACAGTAATAACAGTAGTAACAGACATTTATTGAGTCCCTGCTAGGACCCATGTGCCAGGTATGCTGCTAATTCTGTACACATTTTGCCTTATTAACTCCTAGCATCCTTTGGAGAGTCATTCCATTATCTCCATTTTACAGATGAGGAAACAAAGGCGCAGACAGCTAAAGTCAATGACCCATGTTACAATGTTGCACAGTGATTAAGTTCCGTACTTAACCTGTAACCTGCACAGGCTTCTCAAGAGTGAGAACGTGGTCCCCCTAGTTTTTTCACTGTTTCTGACGCTAGAGGACAAGCTGGACTCATTCCTTTTAGCACTTTTCCACCAAAAAGTCTCTCCTCCTTGGCCTACTACGATTGCTCAGGAGGCTGGAGAGCACACCTTCTTCTGAGAATCCTCACAACCCACAACTTCGATTTGGTTTTGGCCTACGGTTGGGAAATGAGAACTTAACAAACTACCCAATCTGCCTACTATTCAAAGGAGGAATGTGAGCTGCATTGTCCAGATATCTCATATGTCAGTTTTTTTCCTGATTTTCTGTGTGATAACATTTTAGAAAGAGCACATGTTTTGAGGCAAACATTAAAAAAAAAAAAGGAAGCCAAACTGTCTGGATTTTTATTTAGGTTTAAATGAAATCTGAACTCTTTTCCAAAGGTGCTTTCATCACAAGTGGTTGGATCATACATTCTTTTTCAATAGCTCTTAGGTGCCTATAAGGAACTACATCATTGCAGACATGTCGTCTTGGTGGTAAATGTAAGTAATTAGGGAGCTCCAAAACTATCTGGGTACAGATTTGTATCAAAAATAATAAAAATAAGATTATGTTTAGTAACTGAATTTTGATAATATTTATACAATTTACAAAGTACTTTTATTGGAACATTATTAGATTTATGGAATCAGTTTGTGAGGTACGTAGAGTGCGCATTCTTTTTAATTCTTACTTTGTAGATGAGGAAACAGATTCTTGTTAGATTACATGACTTGACCAGGACAGCTGGGGACTCACATTTTAAGTTCTGGCTTAAATCTCATAGTTCCAGCATTATCGCACTTGGCCTTCCTACCCCCACTTGACCTAGCTCTGCGGCCAGCCTCATTAGGAGATGGAGGAGGATGGGAAGAAGAGAAGACGAGGGCTAAGTAACGTTTTCATGGATTATTGAAAGGTTACTCATGGGACCTGGAAACTTCAAGTGTCGGAAGCAGAACTGACATCATAGCTTCTAGTCTAGTTGTCAACTGGTTCTACTCCTCTGGCCCAATGACTGAGAGTTTTAGGTTTTCCCTCTCTCTCTCTGTCTCTTCCTTTCTGGGATTTGTTTAGCTATGGTGACTTATGACTCACTCAATAAATATTAACAGTGCTCTAATCCACTTGTCTGGAAAATTTTCTCCCCACAATGCCAACCTGGCCCCACTGGATTCTCACAGTAAATTCTCTGAGGAATTACAGCTTTGGGTATATTCAGTACTTCCTGGCTCCTTTGCTGACTTAATTGGCATAATAATTGGGAGCCAAAATTTACATTATTGTACACATGCTATGGGATTTACACCTTCTTTCCTTAAATTTTTGAAAACACTCGTCTGCTGTTGTCTTACTTTGTTTTTGAGATGTCTGATGCCATTCTATTTCTCTTGTAAGGCAGGTATTCCAGCATTGAATTCTCTCAGTTTTGTTTATTTGGGAACATCTTTATTATTTTTTTTTTTTTGAGGAAGATTAGTCTGGAGTAACTACTGCCAATCCTCCTCTTTTTGCTGGGGAAGACTGGCCCTGAGCTAACATCCATGCCCATCTTCCTCTACTTTCTACCTGGGACACCTACCACAGCATGGCTTTTGCCAAGTGGTGCCACATCCACACCCAGGATCTGAACCAGCAAACCCCGGGCCACTGAGAAGCGGAACGTGCAAATTTAACCGGTGTGCCACTGGGCTGGCCCTGGGAACATCTTTATTTTATCTTCATTTTTGAAAGATAGTTATAGTTTCCTATAAGATTCTTGACTGACGGTTTCTTTCAGCACTTTGGGTATTTTATCCCATTGTCTCTGGCCTACATCATTTCAGATGAGTAATCAGCTGTTTATCTTATTGGAGTAGCTTGCATGTGATAAGCCATTTTTCTCTGGCTTTCAAAATTTTCTCTTTACATTTTTCTTTCAACTAAGATGTGTCAGGGTGTGGATATCTTTGTGTTTATTCTATTTAGAGTTTATTTTTACTTTTTGAAAAATCTGATTTTTAGTCTCTTAGTTGTTTTCCTTCTTTTCGTAAAATTTTTACTGAATCTAATCTTGGGTACCTTGTGATTTAGTCTTCATTTCTGATACGATTTTTGTCTTTTTTTCTTCATTTCTTTCCTGAGTTCAATCAACTTTCATTTCATTTCTTCTTCCTTCTATTTCTGTTCTTAGTTTTTGTGTTTCTGATTCAAGATATTTTTTCATAGCCACAAATGTTTGTGCAAAGATATTTAATTGAATTTGGAATGTTGGATTTAAATTTCTTCAGCTTTGTGGTTGATTTTTGCGGGAGAATTTTTATCAACTGAAATGCCTTAATTCACATTTTATGAACTTTTTAGTAGTTTTCCATGCATGTGGTCTGCTATTTATACTCCTATTCATTTTGTGGTCAGTGCTCCTAGTTTGATAATTCTCTGTTCTGACAGTTCTGACCTCTTCTGTGCTGCTTTTCTGGATAGTGTTGTCCATGGTGTCAGGAAGATGTGGGGTGGGTGTGTTTTGTTTCTCTATTATTTCCTTAATTATTTTATTTGATTTAATAAAAATATTTAATTTTCCTTCCTTGCTTTCTTCTTTTCCTTCACTGCCATGTTTCCAAGGGTTATATCTGCATCCTTCCCTGAGCAATGCTGCCTCTGGTCCCCACCCTCAAGCCCCTTGCCTGTAGCTAGTGCTCTTAATTACCAAGTTCTAACCTGTGGTAGGTGTTTATTCTTGTATTTTTCTTTTTCTCAGGATGATTATGGCTATACCTCACATCCCTCTCTTCCCTTTCAATATTTCCATGGAGCCTGTTAAGTCTTTCTCCCTCACTCTCTGCCCTCATAGGCTTGCAATGATGGATGACCAGCAGGACTTCAGCTGAAATTTGGTTTATTTCTCAATTTGCAGGTAATTTGAGCATCATGATAGTCTCTGTATTATAGTTCTACTACAGCTGTGGATTATGTATAATTTTATTTGCTCCCTTTGTTGATTTTATGTTTTTTCAGACAGTGGAGGGTGAGTGGGTAGATTCAAGCTCTGCCAGTCATCATTAGCTACTTTTATCAAATTTTAACGTCTCTGAAATCAGGATGTTATCTTACAATTGATGCAATAAAAAAGTATTGTGTCATAGTCTGAGTGGTATGTTTTTTCTATCTAAGTTGGGTTTAAAAAGTGAGGGCTTCAGAGATTTGATAAAATATAGTATGTCTTAAAATGATTACTCTTGCTGTTCTGGGGAGCATGGGTTGTAAGGAGCAAGTCTGGAATTAACTAAACTAATTAAGAGACTTCTATAGCAATCTGGGTGAAATAAGATAGTGGTTGGTATTAGGGAGATAACAGATAGATAGAAGTGGGCAGAGAGAAGACTTTTTGGGAGGGTGTGGTAAAGCCAATAGACTTTACTAGTAGCAGGCCAGCACCATGGCAGAGTGGTTAAGTTCACATGGTCCACTTTGGCAGTCCAGCGTTTCACTGGTTCAGATCCGGGGCATGGATGTGGCACCGCTCATCAGGCCGTGTTGAGGCGGGGTCCCACATGCCACAACTAGAAGGACCCACAACTAAAAAAATACACAACTATTTACTTGGGGGATTTTGGGAGAAAATTAGGTTGGGGGAAAAGAAGATTGTCAACAGTTGTTAGCTCAGGTACCAATTTTTTTTTTTTAAAAAGGAATTTACTAGTAGGAAGTGAAGGAAAGGAAGAAGTAAAAAAATGACTCTGAATTTTTGGATTTGAACAATTGTTGGCACTTGCTGAGATGTGGAAGATTATATGTGGGAAGATGTGCAAAGGAACAGATTTGGAGATGGAAAATCAGGAGTTCAGTTTGGCCATGTAAAGTCTGATCTATCTGTGAAGCTTTCAGATGGAGCTGTCAAGGAAACTGTGGTATGTGGGAGTCTGGAGCCCAGAAGAACAGCTTGGACTTAAGATACAATTTTGGGATCCTCAGCACACAGCCACAGGAAAGGATAAAATTGTCTAGAGAAGGAGTGTGGCAAGAGATAAGGTTCAGGACAGAGTTTTAAGGTACTGCAATTTGGGTAGAGGTTGAGAACTTGGCAAAGTAGATTGGTAAAGGGCAGTGAGAAAGTGGGAAGACCAGGAGAATGCCATGATGTAGAAGCCAAGAAAGTAGATTTTTCATGGATTCAGGGGTGGACTTTGTCAAAAGCTGCCAGCGGGTGAGAACGATGGACACTGAGATACAGAGATGTATGCTCTTACGACTCTATCAGTTGAAGATGGATTTGAATCTTGAAATACTGGAAAACACAAACAAGGTGATAGTAGGGAAAATAATATCTTGTGGAGCTGTGGTTCTCTGGAACCATTTGCAAAGCACGTTAACATTTATTATTGTGTTTCCCACGATGTTTCTGTGGGGTGGCAGCTCAGGTATTGTTATCACCATTTCACAGATGAATAAATAGAGGTTTGTGTGTTAGAAATGTGTATGGCTGGGTACTTAAAATTCTTGCTCTCCCCGGTTAGACCACAGTTTTCAGTCTGCAGCCCCTATCCTTGTGATCAGCCATGGCCATATGACTACTTCTTGACATTGGAATGAGAGTGGGAGTGAGATGTGTCCCTTGTAGGCCAGACTATTACAAAGTAGATGAGACTTTTCCATGTTTTCTTTCCCTTTCCACTAGCAAGAGGACTTTGATGCCCTTGTGGATGGAGGAGTTTTAAAGCAGGAAGAGCCTGAATCCCTGAGTCACCATGGGGAGGAAAGCTGCCTGCTGACCAGGAATATCTGCATTGAACAGTCCTATGAGCAAGAAACAATCTTTTATTACCAATAAAATGTCAGTATTATACAGCTAGTGTCATTTTAACTAACATATCTGGGAATATTAAATGTCTTGCACAATATCCCATAGTAAGTTAATGGTAGAGTGATGACTAGAACCCAGATCTCTTGACTCCTTGTTATGCACTCTGATGGTTTCCATTTCATAAGGTGCCATGGGATCTGGGAACAGAGGACGCATTTTATACAAAACTCTACGAGTAGGTAAGTAGATTGTTGCGTGAAATGTTCACTTAAAAGTAATGTTTTAGATTTTTGAAATAGGTAAAACAAATACTCCCTTCCTGGGTCCCCTATAATCTGTGATTTATTGAGAAATAACCTCTATTAGCTGCATAATATATGTTTTGTGGTACAGAACTGAAATGCACTTCTAACTGAGACACCAACAATGAGCATAACATTTCATCCCAGATGGCTCTCTTTTTTGCCAATTTTATGTGAAAACCAACAGCTTGTCTGGGAGAATGCCTAAATACTCTTCCTAGGTCAAAGTTCTCCTCCCATAACAGCACACTCATGTGTTTTTCTCTAAGAGGAGAGCTGCATTGTGAGGCTAGAATCATTCTAGACTAAAGGATAATTAGTCTTTTCTTAAAAAAAAGTCTCCATTCTATCAAAAGTATTAGATTTCATTATCCAGGCGCTGATGATCCCATTTATGGACAATGATCAGGAATTTATTGTTACCAGGCTTTTGGTTAGTACTAGTTTGGTCAATACTATTTTGGTCAATACTATTCCCAATATATTTTTTTAAAGTAATTGCCAGTCTTGGAGGAAATGATGCCAAAACTTCCACAAGTGGCTTGTCATTTTTAAAAATACTTTCCCTGTTGGTTATTCTCTGTCCATATCGACAGTTTGCGGCTCTCTCTCCTACACAGCAGTTGTTCTATCTTGAACCTGATTCCAGGAAATGATGTTGGAGGTTTTCCTTTTAACTGGAAAAACCACTTGGCAGGTTTTTCATGGTAAATCCAGTGACTTGGGGAGCTTTCAACAGCACAGAGAATGGGTGGGTCAGTGCAGTGCCCTGAGGCAACTTCAAGAAATTCTCTTGTCCAGTTCTATACAGAAGCATGCCAGTGGTTCCTCCTTAACTCTTCACTCTGTGGTTACAGGTTCTTTTAAGTGCCAAATCACATCTTATCTTTGTTGTATGAGGCAAAGTCTTCCCTTTGCATCCATAAGGGTCATGTGTGATGGGCAGTATGTATTACTTTCCCAGCCCCCAGGGGTGGGGGAGACTGAGGCAGAGTCTATTGGGCTCTGGTGTGTGTGGGTATCTAGAAGTTAGAAATGGGGTGCAGGGGACTTTGTTGGGACTGGAGAGACAGGCCAAGTCAGAGAGGGTCCAGGAGAGTTTAGTTCCAAAAACCTGGAGTCAGAATGAAGCTAAGATCAAAGATGGGCATTGAAATTAACTGAAGTCAACTGCTCAGAGGGAGGGTACAATATAAGAAGAATAGGATCAAGACCTAAGCCATTGCTTAACAACCAAAGTTAACGGTTACCTATTTTTTTTTAATATTTCTTTCAAAAAATTCCTCAGAGTTTCTAATTCTGTTTAAACCTTTCTAGTTTTAGTCAGTTTAGAGTGTGTGTGTGTGTGTGTGTGTGTGTGTAGACACATTTCCCTGTGAGTGATTTTTTCAGAGTTCCAGTGTGAGATGCCAGAAAGCTCTCTTCTGCCACAAACTCGGCTAAGATTTGTTGTAACATCCTTGCTTCCTTCTCTGGGCAGTGGGATCAGCTTGGGTAGCTGTAAAGCAATGCACTGGGGGTTTGGGAATGTGGATCCAGCTGGTAGCTGAACTGAAATTCTGATCAAAGGAATGCTTTCTGCCCTTGAAGAAGCCCTAGGAAATGGGTAGAAGGAGCCCTCTGCGACAGAAAGACGACAAAGCGCTAGGCTAGGTAACACAAGAGATTTTGAGATGAGATTATTGCTTTGCTGCGGCTTGTGTCTGGGGAAGGAAAGCCAATTAAAAGATCATAGTCTTAATCAGTTTAACTCTCTTATCCCTATATAGCTACCAGGAGAGAAAAATTTTGTTTTATTTAACTAAGGGGGGGGGGGGAGAATAAAACCTCTACCAGTTTCTCCCACCTCTTTGCTTAAAAAATTCGTTAACTAATAGAACTTGACAGAGCGGCCCAGAGCTTAAGCAGAGGCTGACTTCAAAGACGATGGTACCAACAGGTTGGGCTCAGAGGCAAAAGGGGAGTGGGGGTGGGGGAGTAGGGATTTCTGAAGAGAATTTCTAAGAAAAGAAAAGAAAGATAATAGAAAACTGCTGGAGGCACAAGATCAAATAGAGTGCCCAGTAGGGAACACTGGGAAGTTTGTGTCCATATAGCCAACCATCTTCCCCTCCCTTGGGTTTTGAAACTATTTAGTCAAGTTTAATTCAATTTTACAAGGATTTAGGCTATTGTGGAAATAAAAGAAGTTAGTTGTAGGGGTCTCTGATTTTACTTTTTCGAGTGAACATTATTAATACAAACAACACTGATAGCTTGGCTATATACTTTAGATCTGTGAGAATAATTTTGGAAGAGACATGTTGACCTCTAGGATATTTTTTTCATCTCAAAATGATGCTTAAGTGATATTCCTAGCATCTCCTAAGTGAATGTTCTCCTCAAGATTATTCTTTATTCTTTGCTTACACTTTTGTATTTTCTCTAGTAAGCACAAAGCTCATAGTCCCAGAAGCAAACAAAATTAGGCTGAGTATGAAAGAAAGTGTTTAGGAAAAGAAGAATTCTAATAAAAAAGAAAATGAGAGTCTCTCACTTTTTTCCTTCTTCAGATTATTGATGTCACTGCTTGAACTGTGAGTTGCCACGCCTAAGGAAACTTTTGTATTTTTCTCAAAGTTTTTTTAGGCCCAAAGATGTGTTACCAATGATGACAAGTCTAGCAAACATTCAGATTTTTTCCCTTTCCTCCTCTCCTGACACTTTGTTTTGAAAGTTCGAGTTTTATCATGAAGTTTACCTACAAGTCATCACTTGCTCCTGCTCAGGCCTTTGAACAAAATTAAACCTGAGGAATCCTAGCTCATGGCTGTGACTTGGGGCCTGCTGTTTTCTTTTGTTCAGAAGATTCTGTCTGGGGAACAATAGAAGTGCTTTTTCAATGCACACAGAAGAAGAATTTGGCTGTCAATGATGCTTCTGGTCTGTAGTTCACTGGAATTATGTAGAAATTTCATCCTGCCTTTAATTGCACCAGATCCAGAGTTTAGTCTGGGTTTGCACAGCAGAAGTAGACAATGGATAGGCGGAGAATGCATATCTTTTAATAACGTCAGCTGCTATTTTCTCTCCTTGTCTTCATGACCTTCATGTATGGATATTAAAAACGTCTGTTAGTAAATGATCTCCATAATGAAATCCTTCATTTAAGGATGTAGTGAACTGAGTTTCAGTTGTTCAGAATGCCCTTTTTAAAAAAGCTCAAGGTAATTTTGATGTATAGAATTCTTTGCATTTGTGAAATGAATTATTATCCATCTACCATAAATGCTGAAAGAAGTGGTAGAATGATAAAGAATGTCTTTTTAGGGGTACATTTAGCTTTGTTAGAGCTAGTGAAATTTAAGTTGAAAATAGGTTAATATGAAAGGGACAAATATGTTCTATTGAAACCAGCTATGGATGTCTGTAAAATTGCTTAGAACAATGTGGTTGTTAAGTGTCATATTAATTTTTGTTAGTTATCCTTCACAACATACTTGAGAAGTGGCCTGCATTATTGTTTTTTGTACTTTAAATGTTAGATCATTTTATCAAGTTTACTAGGGCTGATAGTGCAAGTAAAAGAGAAACAAACATTTTTCCTAATATAAATAAATGAATAAATAAGCAAATAAGTAAAAAAGTAAGTGAATAAATGAATGAATAAATAAATAGAAGAGATGCTGAGAACGGCCTCTTCAGATAGTTCTCGCAGTGACCCAACTCTCATACCATGAGTGGGTAAGGAGCTATAGTCTGGCACAAAATAGCTGTGGGAACTTGAAGAAGAATAAATGTGTTCTTTCTTGAGCCTCGATAAGACAATACCATCTCCGGCTCCACCAGGTGGTATACAAACCTTGTATTATTTCTTTTTCCTGTTACTCATGTAGTATGCTCCACCTGACTGAATAGTAGATTCATAATAAGGAGACTGGGTTTGAATCACTGTTTTGCCGCATTATTAGCATGGCCATTAGCAAATCTCCTCATTTTTCTGAGACTCGGTTTTCTCACTTATAAAATGGAGTTGATGACTTTAATGATCAAGCCTGATAACGGTTATTAACGTGTACTGTGAACTGTAAAGAGCTATAGAAATAGGAGGAATTGTCAGGTGGTGTAACTATGGCTTTCTTCACGGAGGCGAAGGTGCCGCTCAGTGGGCATTAAGTCCGTTAGGTTAGTATCACCTCCCAAGTTTGGAGGTGATGAATGCCACTGTTTTTATGCAGAAATCATTTCTCTTAATAACTTAGTAAACTTATGTAAGCAAATAATTAGAATGAGAAATTATGTTATAGAAATAATAATAATTAAAATATTACTGTACAATTTTGAATCCAATTCTCCTCGCTGAGGTTAAAAATCAGCAAAGAGAAGGCTTTGTGAGATTAGAAGGAAAGAGTAAGAAATAAGCACCCCCAGCATCTAAATGCTTCTACAACAGATCTTTGAAACCCTGATGCAGAGCCTCAACAAAGGCAATGCCTGGAGAGGCGGTGATGTGTGTGACCACACGGCTTCTTATTTGGGGGACCCATGTGTTGGCATTGAGATACTTACCTGTGGAAATGCTTGAGACGTTTACTCAGCCATGTGAGAGAATCTGGGGGCTGTTTTAACTGCTAGCTGGGAAGGAGAGTAAAATGCCCACTGGTTCCATCTAGTTAAGTCAATTATTGCTACCTGTAAGTGACATAAAGCCAAAATGATACACACTAATTTAAAAAATTAAACCTACAATGAACTAATGAAGTGAGTAAATCCTCAGCTTCCTCCAGCTGAGTCCACTGCAGAGCTCACGATTAAGCTACCATTTCCTAACCAATGAAAACCACCGAGCACATCCTTCTTCAAACTTCCTGGGGCCTGGTCTGCGAATTCCTGGTTTCGTATGCCACTCCTCTTTAGTTTCAATACACAGATGCTTCTCCAGCAGTGGGCCAGGAGGGGAGAGATGGCTTGCTTTCAAACCCAAAGGGGACACCAGCCCTGCTTGCAGAGCGAACTAGGTTGGGTGCGGCAAAGAAGGCTCTGCTCAGAGTCCCTGGGATTTGGCTCAGAAACAGTGAGACCATTGTCTTTAGAGGCAACAAAAGGGGTTGTTGAAAAACCAAGCTTTAATACAAAGCCAAAAATCTGTGCTTGTCATTTTGTGTTTATTTGGCATTCAAGTATGGTAGTCATTCTCAGCTTTTGCCGCTGTTTACATTTCAAGGAAGACCCGTGGCCATGGAATGGGAGCCAGCTTTTAATATTTCGCTCTTAAAAAAACAAAATAAAACCGTTGAATCATTTCTACTTATATGTCCTTTGAGTTCCTGTCTGAACTTTTGGGGCTGGTGAGTGACAAGTCAGCAGGCTTCTTAACAGGAGAGCCTGCTAACCCTCCTGGACAGTTCTTCATAACGAGATACACATTTGTATTTCCTGGGAAGAGGGGGACAACATTCTTTTGCCATTGGGTCAGACTTTCCTATGCTCTTTCTTTTTTTTTTTGGTTCTAGTTGGGCAGTTCCTGTCGAATCACAGGAGGAGGAGGAGTGTAATCATTGCGCAGTGTGTTTCGGCTTCTTGATTAACAGTTGCATTGGGCCTCTGATGTATGGGAAACAAAGCTAACCCCAGCTTGAACACTAGAGAAAACTGCTGCAATTATGTAAGCTTTACCCTAATTGCTTGGTTGAATGAGAGCTGGAAGCGAGGGTGACGGAGTGGTGCTGCTAACTTGGCAATTTGCAAGGGTCACTGTGGTTAATTGGTGTCTGCAGAGCAGAACCATTTTTCTATGGTGATCAATTTAAGATATTGTCATTTGTTGAAATGAACCAATGCCCTTGACTTCTTGGAAGAGGTGGAGGGAATTGATCACGGTAAGTTCTCTGAACATGAAAATTAACTAAGATAAACTGCTATAACTGATATGTGTGATAGCAATAAGTTAAATTCCAATGGTGAATTATATTTTTTCATAATACTTTTCATTTATATTACTATAAGTTACTATACAGCTATATTTATATTTCATTATATTACTTTGATCATCATGATAAATCTGTAAAGAACTTAAAATAGGCATCTGTGCTCTCAACGACAAGTTTGTTGAGAATGAGAAGTTAAGTTATTTGCTTAGGGTCAAATAAGCCAGAGCCGCATTATTTTTCAGTGTATCACTTGACTTCATGAAATGTTGACAGATAGCCAAAATGTAATGATTCAGCACTTGAAATACAATAAAACTATTACATATCATCCTGTGAAAAATCTCTAAGGTACTTTCTTGTTCTTCAACTCACCCAGTTCTGACTGGAAAAAGAACAAATTCTGGGGAGTCATTACTGCTTCCCATTAGCCAAGCAATGACATGTGGTGCGTTCCTCTCTATGCCCTCTCCTTTTTTTGGCCATTAAAATAGATTTTCACTTGACTTCAGTGAAGCCTTTCACTTAATTCTGTTTTGAACTAATTTAGGGCAAACTCTCTTTTACCCATCAAACCTTAACTTGGAAGAGGTTGCATTTCCTTAAACCATTGTTTTGTAGGTTATGAGCAAACCCGAATGTCATCTCCTTCCATCCATATTAAAAATGTTTACAATAATAAATCACCTCAGTCAAAAGTAGTTGTTGGAGTACCTGGCCTGGGTAACCCATTCCAAATCCTTTCTTAACCAAATTTCTGAAGACCCAATAAAAGCTGATAAACAGAAAGTAACTATAGGATCCTAAGAAATCCCAGTTAGCCAACCAGATGTCTGAAGTATAACTCTCTGTGAATAATGTCGACCTGCCTGGGTCCATAAAGAGCCTGGTGGCTCCTTACTCCTAGAAGGAGTTAGTTATTCAATAAATATTTGTTGATGGTAAAAAACATGACTGGAAATGTTTCTCTTTGGAATTTTATTTTATTTTCCCAAACATCTTTACAAATGGACATTTTGTGGAATGTTGAATATAAATATTTAAGAGACTCATAACTCTAGTTCTGAGCACTTCCTCCTTCCAACCTTTTGTTTGTTTTGCAGTGAGAATGTACAGTAATCCATTTCAGACTCTGGCTTTTGTGGATTTAGACAAGGCTCCCCTGGAGGAAGGAATGCCAGGGCAAGAATCAACCAGATTGAGATCTTTGTGCCTGGCAGTCTGACATCACTTGTAAACTCTGCCAAAATTCCTTTGGAAGCAGATGTTCCTAGAGGGGGAATGGTAATCATTTATCCTGTTACATTTGTTCAATAAATGCTGATTCGTGGGAAACCCAAGGATTTAGGTTATGGTTATGAACAATTCACTAGGGATGTACCTTTCAGAGAGCATAAACATGATTATTCCAAAACATTTTTTCCTCTCTCCCAGCATTTCTCATGTGTTAATTCAACCCTTCCCATCTACTTATAGTCAGGGAGGAGTTGTCATTTATTCGCCTCCCTTCCCCAATGCAATAGCTCCTGTATCAATCTGTGGGTAATTTACAGATTCTAGTAATATTTTCTAATCACTAGTCTAGCATAGAAATATAAACTTCAAGCCCTCCTCCTTGTATTTGTGAATGATCTCTTTCAGCCAAAAAAAAAGTGGAATTAAAACATAAAACTCCAAAAGAGCCAAGTTTGTTGATGACTTACAAACAAGGAAAACTATGGTTCTCGTGTCAGCACTGTGATTACAATGGCCTTTGGCTACTATAATGAATGGGCGTGTATTGATATATGTATCAGGGGACTATTGCCTCTGATATAAAAATCTCAAGATTTTTTACTTTTTGTTTTTTGCATTCAAGGAACACACGCTATTTGGAACATAAAACTGAGTAAAACTGATATAAGACTGATTTACACTTGACAAATCTCCAGCCAAAAATTTCTTTATTGGCAGTTACTACCGAACTGAATGAGTAATCAACTAAGGGTAAGGAAGAAAGTTCATTCAGGGGTGAACTCTTTAGGCAACTTGTGAAGCATCTTACCCAGGAAGTCTTAGGGTCTTACATAATTTGTGGTGTGTTCTATGGTAGTGGTGTGATGGACCATTAGAATTTGCTTACTGTGTATTTCAAACCTTGAATTATTTAGAGAATTAAAACAAAAATATATTAGAATAAGTTCTTCTAGAAATTGCAGGATAGAGCCATTCTAAATGTCATTTATAAATCCCACAATGTATTAGTAGCTATTCCAGAAATAGGAAGGTGATACTCTTTTTTGCTTAATTGAGAATACAAGCTTTTACACCATGTATCTGATTCAATAATTGGAACAATCTCTAAGGGCCAGATCGTATGTTCCATCTATAAAGTCCAAGCTTATATGTTTATTTCCAGAGTCTGTTCCAACACCCCATTGAGACTACAGTGGAGAGATGGGTACTGGGTAGAACAAAGAAATGGTGAAAACAGGGCTGAGTCTCAGCTCCCTCTCTCTGAAGTTGTGTCTAAAGAATTTGATTCTGCTCTTAGATGAACTGAATAATGTCCTCTCTTCAAAGAAATGGGAGGGCAAGTTGATGACCTGGTCAAAATTTCTGAGATAACCTCAAGAATAAATCAATTCTCATAGTTAATCACTGCCTTAAGAAAAAGAGCTCAATCTCAGTTATGGCAAAATTCAACCTGATTTTTGCAGACTCTCTTTAGCATCTGGATATTTAAACAATTCTTATATATAGGTTACCTCATTTTAGAAACCCCAAAGTGAACCCCCAGGTGTTCTCATTTCAGACGCCCTAAAGTGAATTGTGCGGCTGATATCATCCTGGCAGGACATCAGAATATAGTCCTACTAAAAGTTAAACTTTTGATTAAAAAGATACATTCATGGTAGAATAAGCATTTTCTGCTCTCCAAATGTCCCACTCTAGAGTAAGATCTTACTTGCTTTATGTTGTGAAAGTCATCTGAGCCTCGCTGCCGGCCTGGGTGCCTGAGTGTCTTTTTATGGACCTTCCTGGGGGACCTACTGCTCTGGTTTGGCCAGGACTGAGGTGTTTCTCAGGAGCAGGGCTTTCAGTGCTGAAACTGGGTCTGTCTCAGGCAAACCACTGAGTCACTTTCTGAGAAAAGTCCTGGCTCTGTTATCTGGTATTTTGCCGTCTGCAGGTCAGAATACAAACTAGCGTCTCTGCCTCTCAGAACAAGCATCACTTCCACGTGGATGGCCTCCTCAGCCTCCCACTTCCAGTGCTTACTGGAGTCTATTCCAAATAGATCTCCATCTATTGCAAAGCTCCCATTAAAAATTCTGGCTATGGGGGCTGGCCCCGTGGCCGAGTGGTTAAGTTCGCGCGCTCCGCTGCAGGCGGCCCAGTGTTTCGTCGGTTTGAATACTGGACGCGGACATGGCACTGCTCATCAAGCCACACTGAGGCGGCGTCCCACATGCCACCACTAGAAGGACCCACAACTAAGAATGTACAACTATATACCGGGGGGCTTTGGGGAGAAAAAGGAAAAAATAAAATCTTTAAAAAAAAAAAATCCTGGCTATGACTGCTGATATTTAGAAGAATAGCCTGAGGAATGGTGTGTCCTCCTTATTTTATTTATTGTTTCTGTGGTTATTGCCCAGCCACTTTGCACCAGGCATTGGGTTAGGTGATGTTCTTAAATGAGGGAAGACCTTGCTCTCCATGAGCTTTGAATGGGGTAAGGCAAATAGGTAAATAAGCAATTATTTATGAATCTTTGTCTCTTCATCAGGTCTGGCCAGGCCAAAGCTATAGTCTTGGAATAAAATCTGTTAGCTTTACACTACTCACCATCACAGACTTGTAATTTAGCGTTATGTGAAGTGGTCATATAAGGAATGACTCAGTGCTTTTTTTGGAAAAAAAACACGAAGACAATCTCGGTACTCAATGTTCAGCATACAGAGACCTTCACAATGGCTGAAAAAACATGTCTCTGCCGTTGATCAAATATGCTTGTCTGTAGTGGACAGTGAGAGCTAAGAAGCGAAGCTAAGTTTTACGTGGAGTTTTCAGTATCTTTTCCTAGCCTTGGTTTAGGTTTTCTGGTAAAATTATACTCTTCTTATTATCCCGTTAAAATATTTGAATCTCTCTCCATGAAGGAGCCTTCTTGGATCCCTTTGCAATAGAAGGGACATATTTCTCTTTTCTCATGTACTAACCCCCCAAAGACAGCTTTTTTTTAAAAGACTATAAAGGGTTTTGGTTTTCAGAGTACCATTGTTCCCAAATTGGCTGTGAACCAGGGAAAAAGTTCTTGCCCTAAGCTTCTCCAATGTTCTACAACCAGACCTACCCCATTACTCCTGACTTATGCCAATGAAGTCTTGGGGGAATGTTTTGGGCGGTGGGTGGTTCTTGGTGTACATCATAGCCTTACTGCTGGGTCTGATGTCTTAGAAAAGAATCTGGTACTGAAAATCTCTTTTCACCTTTCCATAGCTTTCCAGTTCTCCTTTACGAACTCAAATAATGTTTAAAACAAAAAATTCTCCAAGTTTAATGTGTGTTGCTAGGGCAACCAGGAGACAGCAGCAGGAATTAAACCAAAGCCAAGGAACTCAGCACAGCTCCTTGGATGAATCTTAGTCTTAGCTGATGCCAGATCTAGCGGAGGCAGGTTGAAGTTTCCCCAGCCATGGGTAGAGGGAAAAGCCTCCTGCTTTTTGAAACTCCTGTGGGAAGCACTTCATCTCCTCATAAGTGGGAAATTTCTTGTGTTTTCCCTTCTGTTTCCTGTTTGATCTCGTGCCCAGCCTTCTTCCCATCTCAGCCTTGTCTGCAGGTTTTTTTTTTTTTACAATAAAGACAACCCCCTATGTTAGACTTGAAGATGACTAGGCACTCCTGACATGGGTATTGTGAGGATTAAATGTAAGTAAAACAGGTTTTTTGAAAGCTGTAAAAGATTACAAAAATGTTAGTTATTTTTTCCTTATATCTGGCATTTGGGAAGAAAAAATAAAAGAGAGAGAAAGGGAAGAGGGGAAGAGGAAGAGAAGAAAGGAGGAGGGTGTATGGAATTTTGACCTTGAGATGCTTATAAATCTGTGGCAGAGAGGCAAAACAAATGACCTGCAAGTGTACTGGGAGGAGGAGACCTTCACACATGCAGTTAAGGTTGGCCCTGCTGAGCGTCCTAGTTACTAGTCAACTTTGCCTTGAAATGGTCCTATAAATTGCAATCATTCCTAGGGAGACATGTATTTTGTTGTTGTTAAGAAAAAAAAAAAACCCAAACACAGTTAAGAAAATGAATGGGGAGGGCCATATCTTGTCTATCTTTCAAAAGGGTCAAATATATGCAAGTTTTCTCTCAATAGAAGAGTAATTTAACCTTATGAAAACTCTTCTTCTAAGTCAAAAATAGTTAACTATATTTTAAAAATTTTCCATCACTTAAAAATAGCTAAATAATTTAAAATGCCAACTAGTTTAAAAGTATTTCACATTTAATTCTCACAAGTTTTGAGATAGAAAAACATATTGCTTTTAAACTTTGTGTAATATTGCAGTCATAAAAGTAACCCATGTTTATTTTAGATTATGCAGAAAATACAAATGAAAGAAAAAATATTTAAAAAATTTATCCAAAAAATTCATCACCTAAGACTAATCACTATTAGCATCTTAAAGTATTTTCTACAATTTGTCTTTCTAAAAATCAAAATTTTGCTCACATGGACTAAAAAGGTCATCATTCTTCCTAAATTCCCTTTTTCAGCAACAACTAACTTTTTTAGCTTGTTCATTTGGCATTAACCTCCAAATAACATCTTTGTGTGTCTTCTTGTTTTTAAGTTATGGGCATTATCTATGGTCTCCCCATGACAGAAGATGTGAAGTGAGCTCTCCCCTTCTACTATGTTCATGCACACATTCCATCTCGTATCGTCTCAATAGAGTTATGCGTGATTTTGGTTCATTACTATTCCAAGCCTACGTTATTTTTATATGTATGCTATTTGAGGATGAGAGTCAAAACTGAGCTATACTACAACTTTTCCTTTTCTTGAACAACTTGGCAATTAATAATTATCTTATTTTTCTTTTTTATTTCTTTTCTAGGTATCAACAGAGGTAGATACAGGTTTTGTAGGCGTGGATGTTATACAATTTTGGGAATCCACTACGAAATAGAAAGTAAATTACAAATTTTCAAAAGGTGGAAGGAGCCTGGATCCCTACATCAATATTTGGAGGAGAGCTGCCTACTTATCAGGAACTCCCCTTTTGGGCTTTATGCTGTATGCAAGACTTTATTTTATATGGAGTTGATTGGTTTAGCAGCTAGCATTATCTTATCTAATTTCCTTGGCATAGTCTACTCTTCCTCTAAGGTCTTTTCTCTTTGTTTGGTCTTTATCACTCATGTTAAAGGCTTTTCTCAAATGTCTGTGATACTTGATTGTCTGCTCATTTGCAAGAGTGTGGGTGCAAATAGCTGATTGGTAGTCTTAGCACATGAGCTTTCCCAGAGGATGCTTTGGTTGGCCCCATATCTATATTTTTAGGGCTTTTATTTTGGGTTAGTCAGATTCCCCAGAGGGGGTTCTTTCATCCTTATCTGAAGAGTAAATGCCTAGCTACCAGTGTTCTGTATGTTCAGTGGGGAAGGCTGGCTGGAGGGCCTCAGAATTTAGTGTTTATAGGACCACAAGTCCCCTTGGTACAGCAATGTTTTAATTTCCAGTCTTTTCATTCCTAATAAGGTTGAATAGATTTCCTTATATTTGTTTTTATGTTAAATTTATTTGTGTGTGAGTTTTCTGGAAACAAGAGCCATTGCCCCCATTTTATGAATGAGGATTGTAAACTTCACAAAGGAAAAAGGGAAAGGAACTGACATAAGCTGAGTTTCCATCATAGTCAGGAAACTTCTAGGTGCTTTACATGTATTGTTTCCTTAAATTTAGCCTCAAAGCAACCAATAGATAATGTCAAACAAACACACATTGCCATAAAACGGGAGAGACTTTTTTTAAACTTTAGTTTTATACATCCAGAGAGCAGGGGAGAGTTTTGTAATTTAACCTTTCTTCCTCAGAAATATAACTGAGGCAGATGACATCCCAAAATCAATAAAAGAAAGGCTCCTCTTCCAAAAATAACAATTAGTATACACTTTTCATTAAAAAAAAACATTTTAAAGAGTCAATAGGGGGACATTTTCTATCTTAACTTGGTTGTTATCAAGTTATTGTGCCTATCACAATATGTAAGTTGTCAGTGTTGTCTTTGTGGATTGATCTCCCCAAATGAGAATGAAGGAAGGGAACTGGCCTGTGAGGGAGTGTGGAGATAGAAATCAGAGTCAACCCTTTGGGTCTATTATGCGCCACAACTCCCCTAAGGCCCTGAGAGGAAAAACAAGCATGAATTTCCACTTGATATTCCTCAAGATTTCATTAAGAACACAGAAATTGGCCAAGAGATTTTTCAAATGTGATTAAGTTAATTCAATTCAACACACATGCAATGCATCAATTCCTTGTTCTTATTTTACCTGATCAGCTGCATTCAACGTAGTTAATCATGCTTTCTACCTTGAAACAATTTTATTAGTTGGCTTCCAGGACAACACAGCTCCTGGCATTCTTCTACCTTTCTGATCTCTCCTTCTCAGCCTCCTTTATCATCTCTGTGCTGATGATGCCAAGATTTATAGCTCCAGTCTAGACTTCCCTCCTGAATTTTAGGCCTGGATTTCTAACACACTACTCCCTCTTTCCACCTGGATGTTTAATAGGCATCTCAAATAGATTATGTCCAGATATTAGCTCCTGAAATTCTCTCCATCCAAGATTTGCTCTTCCGATCCTTCTCTTAGTAATGCAGCTTATTTCCTCTAGTTATTTGGGCTCCCAAATTGTGGTATCCTCCTTTGTCTCCTCTCTGTCTCTCACACACATCCAATCCATTCACAAAATCTATTGGTTCTACCCTCAAAGTATATTTAGAACATGACCACTTTCCCTCTTCCTTTAGTCTAAACTAACATCATCATTTTTGGTCTGGATTATTGCAGTGATATTTTAACTGATCTCTTTGAAAAATCATCTGTGGAGTTTGTTTCTATACATCCAAGAAGCTCAACAAACTTCAAGTAGGATAAACTCAATGAGATCCACGTCAAGACACATTATAATCAAACTGTTGAAAGTCAAAGAGTAAGAGAGAATCTTGAAAGCAGCAAGAGAGAAGTGACTGTCATTTACAAGGGAGCTTCAATAAGATTAACAGCTAAGTTTTCATTAGAAACCATGGAAGCCAGAAGGCAGTGGGATGACATATTTAAAGTGCTGAAAGAAAAAACCTATCAACCAAGAAGTCTATATCCAGTAAAACTGTCCTTCAAAAATGAGGGAGAAATTAAGACATTCCAAGATAAACAAAAGCCGAGGGAGTTCATTACAGTAGACCCGCCCTGTAGGGAATGCTAAAGAGAGTTCTTAGGTTGAAGTCAGAGGACACTAGACAATAACTCAACACTGTATGAAGAAATAAAGATCTCTAGGAAAAGTAACTACATGGGAAAATATAAAATTGAGTATTAGTGTGTGATATAGAAGAGAATATGTCTAGTCTTTGTCCCTGGCTCCTGGCACAGAGCTTCAAAAACCCTTGGAATTTCCTGAGTGATAGGAGTGTCTCTGTTATGCTAATGAGGTAACTCATTGTGAGTCCCTAGACTGCTTCAGGATGAGGGCCATTCACTAGAAACATCAACCTCCTTGTGATTCTATAGTTGGAAATTTGGGCCACCCCAACGTCCAGGAAGGGAAGGGGACTGGAGATTGAGTTCCATTGGTTTAATCAATTATGCCTACATAATGCAATCCCAGTAAAATATCTGGACACAGAGGCTTCCTGCTTGGGGTGGAAATGGAACACAATTGTATTTTTTAGTTTGTAACACCACTTTTTATTTCCTACATGATGTAAAAGAGAGATACCTAAAATTAATTGTAAATCTATGTTTTTTGGCACAAAATGGATAAAGATGAGGACAGAATCAGGCAAATGAGCAGTCTTTATTACCATAAGGTGTTTGCCCCCTACACCACAGGAGTGAGACTAGAGTGTGTGGAGAACTCTATCAGCCTAGACCTGATCACATACCTTTCCTCTTTATCTTCTTGGTCTACTTTCACTCACCCCCACTGATGGCAAGGAAAGGTGTTTGCCCAGGAAAAAAATTCCAAGAAAAGCAAATAAAGTTTCTCTTTGAGGTCCAGAGCAGAAAGCTGATCTAATTGACCCTTCTCAGATATTCTCAGGGTGTAGCTGTTCTCAAGCAAGAGCGGCCACAAAGAGACTTCCAGAAAAAGTGGAATGCCAGAGAAGCCATTTACCTAGTGCCATTTGTGTTCCAATGATTGTTCTTGCCCTTGACATCTTTAGCAACACTCCTCCTGCACAGCACAGTCAAGAGATTGGAAAGCAAAGGAGCCAACTACAGGTGTGATTTACTCCCATTTTACACATGAGATGGCAGAACCAGAGATGGAGAATATAGGTGGCTGACGTTACTGGTTCACTTGCTTTGTTTCTATCCATTACTGAACTGATTAGCATTGGGAGCAGGACCAAAAATTGTCATAATTTAGCTAGACAATAAACCTCCAATATTTTTATGTCTTTTTTTTTAAATGAAACAAGCGTAGACATAATTTCCAATGCTCTATGGCATGATAATGCTATTGAGCATCTCTACAGGCAGAAAAAGAGAACTCTTTTTTCACTGAAGGCATAGAAAGTTCACATTGTTAGGCATGTCCTTCAAAAATGTTGGCCAACTCAAGTAGCCTTGTTACCAAATCAAAGAAACTGTCCAACCCAGGTGTTTCTTATCCATCCACTCATTTACACTAAATATTTATGATAAGGAACGTGGAAAATACACAATAACATGATGAAAATAAAAATATCATCCATAATCCCTTGATTTGGATCATCAACCTTCTGGTGTGTGTTTTCCTGGGAATTTTTCTATGAAAAGGCACTCAAATATTTATAAAACTGGGATCATTCTTAGACTCTTGTATAATGTGATTTTTTGTTTGACATATAAATATCTTTCATGTTGATAAATTTATCTCTGTATCATCATTTTTATGGCTTCTTAGTATTCCAGCTTACCATATCATGCCATAAGTAGTTTAAATGCTCCTTTATTATTGTACATTTCTGCTATTTCTAATTTTTTGTGGTTATAGACAAGGCATCATGAACATCTTTGCCTATGTATCATTGGGATTTCGAATTTGGGGGTGGGGGCTCCATCACAGCATAGTGGTCCAAGTGTAGTTTAAGGTATCATAGTCTCAGGAGGCAGAACCCCAGGTTTTAAGGTGCCCAGAGAACTTCTCCCTGGGCGTCTCAGTAGCTGATGTGCTCTGCTGGAATGATGAATGTGAAATATTGCCAGCTTCTTCTCATCCAACGTGTCCCTATCCCAACTTTGCAAATCTGCCCTTTTGGGGCCACTAAGCCCATAGAGTCCTACTCCTGGGTGATTCCTTGTACCATGGAGACAGAGGCCTTAATTCTTGGAGCAAAAGATTCTTCTTTGGCAGACTCTTTAGATCCAGCTGCTTCCAGTGCTGCTGGTATAGTTTAGCTGCTGCAATGCTACCTGAGTGCCTTAAACCTAGTGAGCTTCCATCATATTCATGTCCTTAGATTTGAGTATCTCTATTTGCTATGTAAAGAAATCCACAAAGGCCAGGGGTAGATTATTGTACCTGGTTTACAGTAATAAGCTTCCCAGAATTTGCCTTATTTAAAAGAACTCTATATCCTTGTACCTCAAAGTGTGGTCCTCAGACAGGTATAAGCGTCATCTGAGGACATGTTTGAAATGCATAGCTCGGGACCTACCCTAGATTTACTAAATCAAGACTACAAGTTTGAGAAGTACTGCACTATCCTAGTTTAAAGAGCACCCCTGGCTTGTCATTCTATGCCCCAAGGACCCAACTGAACCTAATGCTAACTGGATTCCAGGTCCACGCTTCTTAAACTTTAAGGTGCACACAAATCCCCTGGGTGTCTTGATGAAATGCAGACTATGACTCAGTAGGTCTGGTTTAGGGCCAGAGATTCCACATTTGTAACCAGCTCCCGGGTGATGCTAATGCTGTTGCTCCCTGGACCACATTTGAGTAGTAAGGGACTAGCATTTCTTAAAATTTGTGAGACTACAGGTATCACCTGAGGCTCTTACTAAACATACAGATACCCTAGACCTACTCCAGACCTGCTAAATCAGAAGTAACCAAATCCTCAGGTGACTTTGGCAATTAATTTGGGAACTGCTGAGGTAGGGAAATTACAGCTCAATGTGGCCCCTAAGAGATGAGGGAGGAGGCATTGAGACGCAGTGAAAGAGCCCTGGACAGGCACCAAAGGACCTACCCTTGTTTCTTACCTCCAAGGGGAGGGGAATGTGTGAGTTTCCTCTAGAGATCATATCAGGTCAGGATTTGCCCCTGCAATTGATGCAGAGCCTCTTATTTTCTTTCTCTGGTGCCTCTTGAGTGTTCATAGCATTTTCATGGATTCCAAGACTCTGCGAGCACAGTCTTTCAGCACCATTCCAAGTTGGAGCTCTGAAAAATGCCATTCATGAAGTGTTGGAGCCAGACTCACTGATTCTGCTCTTGGTTCTGGAAAGGAATTGGCTCCTTGAGCAAAAACACACAACCCTGCATCGCATGGGAATCAGAGAGGTTCTTGGAAGAGAAATGAGAATGTAGGGGGTGCTACCTCTGTGGACTCTTGACACTGAGTTTTTGTCCCCTGGAACTGTCTTCATTTCTGTTGCTATCATCACACTGACCTTCAGGGTGTGCCGATTCTTCTTTCTCACTAGCTGTACCACACACAAAACAAAACCCACTGATTTATTCATTCAACAAATAACTGAGCACGTAATATTTGCCAATTACCTGGCTAGATGCTGCAAATTCAAAGGATTGAGTGAAGGGACATAAAGTGCTTATAAAAGGGTCTGATATAAAGTAAGCACTAAAATATGTGAGCTATTAGTATTCTCAAATTCATCTCCATATTGATTATAACAAGCCTTTCCATTAAAAAAAAGTCCTGTCCCCCAAGGAAGGAAAAGGTGGGATATTTTGCCTAATACCCAATCAAGGGGTCCTGCTCCACACTGCAAGTACTCACTTGTCTTTCTCCTTTGAACAGAATGACTCTATGTCGCTTTGGGAAGAATTCATTGAAACAATGAGTAAAATACACAAGATATAGTGTTTTTAAAAACATTTTTTAATGAAGAAATAATTCCATTCCAAAATATAGACACACAATTAAATAGTTTAATCACTTCAAAATATAACATGTCCCCAGGAGGTTCCAACACACACACACACGAAACAATACGTAACAGCAATACAAAAAACCCATACAATAGTAGTTTTGTTACAATACCAATGAATATTGTGAAATCTTTAGTGTCTCTGAATTGGTTATTTCGAATGGTGTCAAATTACAGTAGTCATAATTAAAAATGTCTTACACTTAATTAGCCTCAAGATATAATGCTTCTGATTTTTTTTTCTTCTCTTTTTGGTTCAAAAGTAAAAATGCCCTTTCTTCTGAGGACACAGTGGAGTTCTTGTTTGTGGCTCCTTGCGCGGAATTGACCCAAGGTGGTCGCAGCAACCGAAGGTTGCCGTATTTACAAGGTCTATCTACAGTTAACGGCGAAGAACTAAGAAGGGTGGACAAAGATGATCAAAATAAAAGCAGACATCAGTGCTAAATTATGATGCAACAGTTTTGGCTCATGCATATAAGAAAATACATAGTATATCACACGACAAAGGCCACACTCTTATGCAATTCAGTTCACATTACTACTTACAAATGAACCTTCCCTGCCTTAAAGTAGATCGTTCGAGAATCCATTTTTCACAATCTCCAGCACATCTCCCTCTGACCAACCAAACTTACCCCGACTTCCGTCCTGACCAATCACAACCGATTCCTGAATCCCATACAGTAGATTTCACTCTCCTCCCTCCCTCTAATAACAGGGTGCTGTGGGGGAGGGTTGGCTGTGTTAGACCAGTGCTCATTGATAGGCCATCATCTCTGATGGAGATGGATGTGCAATTCATTGTGGAACAAGAAAGAAACAACCCCCGCAAGATATAATTGTATCTAAAGGACAGGACAGGTGAAACTTGCTGGGTTTGCACTTAGAACAGGCCCCAAAAGTAAATTTGGAGAGCCAAGGAAAGAAACCCACCAAAAAACACAAAAACCCAAAACAACACACGCCATTTTGTCTCGGTTACAGGACAGGGGTGCTTGAGTCTGGTCTCAGTGCTGACGTGGAGCTAAGAGAAAGAAAAGGTGGCTGGTTAGTCAGGAATTTGTCATTGGCAGCAGTTTCCAGAGTCCTTGCGATGGCTTTGTACGATGGTATCAACAACCATGTGATGGAGTTGGCAATGAAACCTATGACAGGGGGAAGGTTATCAGCAAAACAGTTCAAACCTTAGACAAATGTTTTGATGTAGAAACACAAAATAACAACAGATGTCAGCTCAGTCCAGTCAGTGGCTGAATGCCACTTGCAGGGTCAGAGTTCCAAGTTCAGGAACTACCCGGCTATGATTTGGAGCTGACAGCAATGTAGGTAGCTGAGATGTAGTGGTTCTAAGTACCGAGTATGAGGCACGAGGGGCCACTTGCTCCATCTAGAGAGGTATGGTTTCACAGAAGATGGGCAGTGGAAAGGAGATGAACATTAAGATATATCAACAGAACCCGCAATAAAATCCATCTGTGCAAAGAAATCTGAGAAGTGTGTAGTTGTGCCACTTTGGTGTCAGCCTGTCCTCAGGGACATTTGGCAGGCTGGTTCTCGGGAGGGACGCATGATGAAGCACATCAATGGACAGAATGGGCTCCTTACTAACGCCAACCAAGAGCTTTACTATCCCCAAGGCAAGCAGTTCTGTTCCAAAGGGCAGTCAAGGAGATGATTTCCGAACAAACGCAGAGATGAGAGCATCTTAGAGCCCTCCGGAGAGGGAGTTAGAAGATGTCAGGGTGTCTGTTCTCAGCTGGGCACCCACCTACTGCTGACTATGTGGGCTGGGAGAGGGTTTTTGCCAGCCCTGGAAGCAAAATCAAATTGCTACAGCTTTGAGGTTGACTCAGAACCTTTCTTGCTTATTCTGAATAGGGCCTTTACAGAGATTTTATTATATGATTTTATTCTAAAGCAGTGGTTCCCCACCTTTAGTGGGCATCAGAATCGCCTGGAAGGCTTAATGAAACACAGATTGCTGGGCCCACCCCGAGTTTCTGATTCAGTAGGCCAGCGTTGGGGCCCGAGAATTTGCGTTTCTAATAGATTCCCAAGTGATGCTGATGCTGTTGGTCGAGGGAACACACTTTGAGAATCATTGTTCTAAAAGGATGGTCTCTTCTTTCTTTTAAAGGAGAAACGGGAATTCCAGAGAAGCTGCCAATTTGAGTATGTTGCAGGATTTTTACTTCATCGAATCTTGAGACAAGTGGAAGATTATTTTTTCATTTCCCCGGAATCCCTAAGAGAGGTCTTTAGTGCTCCCCAAAGAGGGGCCTCATAAAGGATCATCAACAGAGTCTTTCATTCTCCCTTCTTTGACAGTTCTTTCGCACATCAGCTTTTTGCTGAGTGCCAAATCCCAATGCAACTTAGCAGAGTCTGTTTCCTCTCACATGACCACAGAAGGCTGCATGCAGAACACCAGGTAGCCAGCTAAGGCAATAAACATTCAGAAATAAAAGGAGAGCGAACTTTTGCAAGCGCACTTTAAGCCTGTACATTTAAAGCTGAAGGCCTCCAAACAACCTGCTGGGGAACTCGTGGATGAGAGGTGCTGTTAGACACATGCTCCCTAAAGCTAAAACGAGAGGAACAAGACCACGGAAGAGCAGAGATAGCTTTAGTCCGTTTGGGGATCTTATGGCACCTGTGGTTTATAAACAGCTTTAGTAACGAGTATTTCAAAACATAGTTCACAGTTTTTAAGAAGATCTGTGCTGATTTTAAAAACTAGATTCTATATAATTTGAATGTTGCCTTTTTTTGAATATGATATCTATTTGGAAAAAATATTTACACTAACTTCTATGGCTGATTGGTTAGAGGATCTTGAAAGAAAACAACCCCAAGTTGGAAAGAAACCCCAAAGACTGGATTATCCTGGTGTATTTGGTTCAAGTCACTGCTCGCAGAGACTTAGAGACAACTGCAGACCGTGCAGGCCAAGGCCCCTTGTTGGCTTCTGGGCTCTGAGTCTGTACACTCAGGAACCAAATCCTTCAGGGTTAGTGAATAATTGCAAGTGGTTGTTTTTTCCCAATTGCTGTGGAAAAAAATGTACAGTGTATAATAAACTGTTTTGCTAAAATCTCAAACAATTCAGAAATCAAACTTCTAGCTATAAACAGTATTAATATTGTAATTGTAAACTGAACAGGTTCAATATCATGTGCAAAGGTTTAAAATGCCTGTTAACACTGCCATCGTCACAGCAGCAGGTTTTCAGCCTTTTTGTTTTTGAGGGATGAGCCATGTTACAGGAGATGTAGCTGATAAGTTAGCTTTGAACAGAAGTCTTTTTTTTTTTCCTTCTCAAAACACACACCTATGAACTACAAATCTTACAACAAAAAGTTGGCTGCACTATAGCCGGCAGAACACATCTTTAGGGGTGGGGTCTGTCGGGAGCAGCTGCGTGTGGTGGTTCCTCTCTTCGGTGAGCTTGCTGCCAGGCTGCTGTCTTCTCCTCTGTGTGGGTGGGTGCAGGGCTCTCCTTCATCACCAGCTTTCATGTTACTTTCATCATCTGTCTGACTATAGCTTGCCTGGGAATAAGGAACGTGTGATTTTTTTTTTTAAAGATGAAAACTGTTTTCTAAATTAGGGTTATGAAGCTTTGGAACCCCCCTTTCCCCCAACACACACACACACACACACTTGCTCTACTCCCTTCCTATGATGATCAGGAATGAATGTCGTGGGACATTGTGCGCTATTGCACCTTCTGAAAGAGAAGACAACAATCCTCCATGTTGAGTCTCTTGCTTAATGGGCACCTGAGGCATCTGGAGGGTCAAAGCAATGCCAACAGAAATATCTGTGTTATCCTTTGAAGAAGGAGAGGAGAGCACTGACTCATCTTTAGAATGCCATGCTAAATTTTTTAAAAATCCACTTTGATTGTCCAATTCCTTAATTTCTGAAGTTAGGATGTGGCTGGCCAAGGAGAGTGGTGTACCATGTGGCCAGAGGGATGGAAAAGGGACAAATCCAAGATTTGAGTGGGCCAAAATGGAGTTTTGGTGGACTCTAAGTTGACTGTTAACATTTATAGATACTATTTCTTCAAAAGTGGCTAGTTGAAAAGGTTTTACTCTGCTCTCTCTTGTTAGCATGCTGATAAGTACATATTTATCTTCAAATAGGCCTAAAGCTCTTTTGGAGCAGAGGATGGGTCTTCTATGTCTCTGGTATCCCACCTTCTGCCCTTTACCTATGTAGGGCTCTGCCCTTGTGTGTGCATAATTGACTTTGACCTGATAAAGTTGGCTTCAGGACCCTTGGATGGGAGAAGCATATACTTTGAGATAATTTCTGGTCTTGCAGCATAGTCAGAAAGTCCAAACAAATAGATTTCAATAGTATAAACTGTTCTAAAGTTTCAGCTGTATTTCTTGGCTGCATCAAGAAAAACCATAGTGGGATAGAACTAACTGCAAAGATGAAACGCCACTAGCTTCTGCTGTGTTCCATCAAGTTTTAAAGGAATTTTGCCTGATTTCCTGATTTAGTGACAGGCTGGTTCTGGTTTAGAGTCCTGTAGGATGCCAGCGAGGTAGGTACACAATGCAGTAAATGGCAGAGGCCACAACTGTTTCAACTTTTCATTGCCAAATCTGCAAGAAAATATTTAAAAATGGCCTAAGAACGTTCAGAGTGCTGAAATCTTTGGCTTTTAGGTACAAGCGCCAAACGCCATTTTTTATCTGGGTTTATGTCAAGGACATTTTATTAGGCTTTTTAAAAAATATATTTCTCTAAGAACTAGCTACTAATGTTTAAATAATGTGCAGAACAAAAAAAATGATCAAATTGTTGGAGCTAAGAGAAAGAAAATGCTATTAAAGGAAAAGGCTTGCTCCTTTGGGACCAGGTTTGTTATAACTGGAGTGAATATTTTCAGAAACAGCTCCTGGGACTTTTTTCATTGTAATCATAATGAACCAGGAGAGCATGTGGTGAGGCATCTCAAATCCAAGGGAAGAAAAATAGAACTCAGTCAATAAGACCCATCCTTTCACACTAAAAAGGCCTCATTGCCCATAAGGTATATTTCATAATAGCAATTATGCCAGGATATTTACTTGCTTGGTCTTAACCTCAGGACTGAGACAAGAGGCCAGCGGTGTTTGAGCTAGAATGTACTCTTTGCTAATTGTTATGTCGTTTAGGAGATATACATCCTTTTTTCAATTAGCAGCCAGAGTTGAGCTTACCATCAACTGCACTATAGACTTATGGGATTCCACGGTTGGGAAAGACTGTATAACTAAAGGAGATACAAGTTCTTGGGCCTGTGTAGCCAGATGACTGTGAAAGGTGTATTAACTTTGAAGTCTACTGGGGGACATCTAAGTGGCCATTAGCTGGAGCCAGAGAAACCATCTAGACTTACGGTGTATCAAATCATTGAACACATCTAAGTCCTAGCCTTGTTGATAAAAACAGAGGGAGCAAGCCAGTCCTGAGTCCCGGAGGTTCCCATACACTTACATGATAACTATAGCAGCTCCCCAGGATTGAATAGCTTGTAAAGTACCGAGCATAGTGCCAGGCATGGAAGTGTGTGCTCCTAACAAAATTATAACGTGTCTGCCACTCTGTTAAGCTCTTTACAAATTATACCCCAGGGAGGACAACTCCTCTATGAAGCAGGTGTTATGATATATGTTGTACACAGAGGACGGAGGCCCATAGAGGTTTAATAATTTGTCCAAGGTTATGCTGCCAGCATTTGGTGAAACTCTTATTTGAAATCAGGTCTGTTAGAGTCCAGGGTCTGACCTTCAAACCGGTACACTCAAGTGATCCCGCCAGTCAAGTGCCATTCTCCCTTCATGAAAAAATTACTGAGGTTTTCCCACGTATTTAGGGAGATCCTTGGTGGCGGTGGGGGTGGATCTCATGCCACGTAAATGATATTTTAAATGAAGTTATATCTTGCTGAATTCCACAATTGATTTGAAGCAGCTATTCCAAAAGTATAAGGCTGCAGAAGTTTTCCTCTGTTTTGCTTCTTTTGTTTTCTTTAATAATACGCGGTTTTGCTTTCACTTGTGAAGGTACACACATGGGATCTTTTGGGCCCTGAGTACAGCATTACTAAGGAGCAGACCCATCTCTGGAAATGCTGAGCAAGCCTGGACTTTTCCTTCTCAAGTGACAGAGAGGCTGCAAACTTGGAGCTGTTATGGATTGGTAATGTGGTTTCACAGCCACAGAAGATTTCTGGGGCATCTCTGGTGTTACAGAAGTTTCAGTGCCAATTTTCCTAATTAACAGAGTAAAAAGTCAACCCCCAAGGTTGTCTGCCAAATCTCCACTGGATTATAATGAAATGCTCCAAGACCGAGATGATTCTTTGATATCAGCGGAAGGAGGATATTTTATCACAGAGAAACACCTAAGAGAGAGTGATGGTGAATTTAGGTTACAAGTTATCAGAATTCAGTGTACAGTGGCCACGTTTCCTCCTAAATTAGAGGGTACTTACTTGAGAGGAGAGTGATAAAAGGATTTTGTATTCAACCTTGCAAGCTGACCTGCGGGTGACAAAGGACACAAACAAGAAAGGTGACATGTCAAGTCTGTGATGCAGTCAAGCTGGTGAATTATTTGGTTGGAAGCCATGCACAAAGACAGAGAGAGGGAGAGAAAGAGTGTGTCCAATGAATGAAAGTAGCCTTCTGATCCATCGAACAACCCTACGCTCACAGAGCAGTCAAGGAAAACCACTTCCCCCTTCTCCAGGGCATATGTCTTGAGTGGACACCCAGGCCGGTTACATCCTCCCGGCCCTTTTCTTTGCCTTTCCCTTGAAGTCACTGGGCACAGAAAGGAAAGGAGAGAGAGAGAAGGAGCTTAAGATTTACCAGAGATGGCAAAAGCTCCAATTGGATCTTAAGCTATTAACAGAATTTCCCTTCATTTTACTCATATAAGGTTAAATTCCTAATCCACTAAAATAAATAAAAATCTAATGTTTTATATGGAATGGCTGCCCTTTTTTTTTTAAACTAGATTTCAGTTACTTTTGTCACCAAAATCTGGACACTGATATGAGCTCAAATTCTGAGGCCTGACAGGCGCCACTCCCAGCGTGACCCAGAACATTGATTACTTAACCACATCTCTCTCTCCCTCTGTGCAGCAGAGCCAACTGAGATACGTGTAGGAACGCCAGCCCTCAGAGTTCCCGGAGAGACCCTGGCGGCTTATCCAGGAGAATTTCCTTCCACGGACGGGCCATGGAAGTCACAAAAGAAAGAGCCCTCTCCATGGGTCTGTGCTTCAGGCGACGTTGACTGTTTCCATAGCGTTGAAGGCTTTATATATATAGTCACTGTTTTTTTTTGTTTTTAATATGACTAGGCTGACATTTTAGTTGCTTCTGAAATGCGGATGTTAAACCAAAAATGGCTAATGGAACATTTGTCTTCAAAGAGGCAAAACTTTTGTTTCATATTGTAGGGGGGCGGGTTGGTGGGCTTCCATTTCCCTCTTGCTACATTCTTCTTGGGAAAATATTTCAAAACTTAATCTATAAACACATGAAAAGTAGAAGATAATTTGTTCTCTCTGCTCCTCTTTCCTTCACTAACAGGGTAAGAGAGGGCCACTGCTGACCTAAGGATGTGGAAAAAGCTTGCCTGGCCACTGGACAGACAGCCTGATGTGATCGAATAACCCTCTGGGACTTAGGGGGCAGCAGGTCTCAACCAGGCAAACATCCCTGAACTCCCAAACTGCCAGAAAGCCCCTGTGGATTACAGGTAAGGGAAACACAAGACAGACAAACAAGGCTTAGAGCAATCTCCATGGGGAAAATGCATCCCCTTTAGGACGAGTTACCAGTCACACGGATTTCCAATTGCATGTGTTATGTTCAGTGAATTCTCAGATGGATTCATATGCTCCAGTATATAGGACAGTCTGTCCATCCACACCCTGCTGAACACAGCCCCACAGTTCCCCCAACATTTTTTCGTGAAGTTTGTCACTCCCTTGCTTATTTATATTTGACATGAGGCAGGCAGTGAGGGAGGCTGAGGACAAATGATTCAAGGGAGGAGATATATTTATGCTTATTCAATTTCCTTGTGCTTAGTTCTCTGTATATATATCTTTTTAATCTATGAGAAAAGGCATCTTCCCTAATGATCTTGGAGGAGGATGGACTGTTAGTCACCATGTTTCTGCTAATGTGACATGGCCTCTTCTCACTTTCCAGGTCAGAATTTATAAGAATATGTGGTGAGTGACAGCTCTAAGAAGTACTTAAAATGTTTACTGTCTAGAATACATGGACTAGGGAATGCAATCAGAATATTCCAGAAAGGGAGAGTGGAAGGAAGGAGAAGCCATCGGTTTTTTGAGTAATGGAAAAGACCCAGCCACTGAGGGGCTGAGGCACAAGTGATGGATGTTGTGGGCCTGGCTCCATCTACCTGATAGGCTTCATCCTGCAGCTTCTGCTTCAGGTATTCCTCCATCTTGAGCTCATTCTCCAGCTGCCGGACTGAGTCATTTTCATAGTTCTCATCCTCTGGCTGCACATAGGGATCCCCATCTTCTGTAACCCTGGGAATAAACCATAGATGGCGTTTTGGAGTAAATCTTGAAAGTATGAGTGGAATTTATCTGTTAGTTGTAGTTTTCTTGGCACATTTACTTAGTCCTCCAATTCAGTTCTTCGTTTCAATTCACTTCAATTCAGTGTCTTCTTTTACCTAAAAGAACACTTTAAAAAAAATTTTTCAAGTGTGGAGAAATACATGATCAAGGTATTCCCATAGGCATGTTTTCTATGGCAGTCTGGTCATCATTGGTTATCTATGTTTTTCTAGGTTTTACAGCAATGAGTTGCACTTTAAATGTTCATCAGTCTTAAAGAAGGCAGGCTTGCCTTTTGAGAGGATATATCAGTTTTCCTGATCTGGGGGCTTTTTTTTTAATGGAATCTAAGAAGACTTTCTACAAGGAAAGTGAGCCCTCTAGTGAAATAATGATTAAGGACATTTGTTCATAATTTAATCCTCTTTGCATGTTTGTAGGCACGTGCACCCATGTGCTTTATTTTTATAGCAAAATCAAGTCTCAGAATATCAGCTAATTGATGTCAGGAAGGCTAACACTCTAACCCACAGCTCTTAAAAGTTTACACTAGCTCTAAATCTAAGAAATCTATTTAAATTGTCCAATTCTACTATGAAATAAATAGTTAAAAATGACCTCAGTCACCAACGTGTCACTCCGTCTCCAACTATTCATCTCAGTATATATAAAGCTCTTCCAGGGACTAAACATAAATTCACTACCTAAATCGTATGACTAAAATATTCTCAGGGTAAAAGACAGTACATGTTTAGACAGTATGGATATTAAAATATCCCCTAAAATGAAAAGAGTGGTCAAGTAGAAGTTCCTGGGTTGAAACTTAGATGCCATTGTTCATGTTTATTTATATCTGGACGACATGTTCTTGTTATTTTTAGAGGTTTGGGGCCAGTCTAAATAGGTCTGCGAGGCCTCTATGAACTTCCCCTCCCCAGCTCCTGCAGCCGTGTTGGTGGCTGGTACTGCCACCAGCATTCCAGGCACAGCAGAGTGGGGTGGCTTTAGCTAGTCTTGGGTCTTAGGCTTGAAACAAGGAAATTTTAGGTAACCGCCACGTAAATGCTTAAATACAAAAAGTCAAATAGATATGCATTTACCAGACTAGACTGATGACAATTAGTTCACATTTTGAATAATAAACAAATAAAATAATTCTAAATTATACAGGAAAGGACAAGAAAGCAAACTAAAATGGAAAGCAGCAGCCTACAGCCATTTTAAATAACCCTCTGTTTTGTTTTGATCTTACACTCTGCCTTTTCACAGCTGGCTTTCAAACCACGTCTATTTATAATTCCCCATTATTACTGGTCTTTTACTCACTGCTTGGATTGGGAGCCAAAACACCAGAAAGGCGTCTGGTTAGTTTCTTCTCTGGGTCTTTAAAACAGCCAGTTTATTTTTGTAGACTAGTCTGCAGTACTTTACGCATTAAGCACCATCGCCCTCCTGTACTTTTTCTAATGTTCGGCAATTCCCTTTCCCAGCCTTTCGATGAGCCTGTGCACACAGTTCTCACATCCCCTGAGCCTTGCTCTCCCGACGGCCCACTTGCTTCATTCCCTTCGTTTCCTCCTTTCCCTCTCAAGCTGGGCTCGGCAGGTCTCTCCCAGCTTTGCCTTAGTTTCTCAGCTTTGGTTTCCTCTGCCTGACTCCTTTGAGCTGACCCAGGGTCCCAGAAAGTCTAGTGGGGACGTCCCTGATTCTGCTGGCTCCTGTCAAGCCACAGAAACCTAACTGGGGGAAAACCTTTGCCAAATGTCTTTTGAGGATCAAATTTATACATATTCAACAAGTTGACCAAATTGGATTTCTTTATAATGAGGTTTTCTACATTTACTTATTTCAATTCCAAACGCTTATATGATGTTTATGCCCATTCTGAACAGAAGCCTTTCCAGCATCACCAGCTCCGCTAAGAACAAATACAGCAAATTCAGAAGATAGGATGACTTATTTCTTGTACTAGCCTGTGAGTCCTGGAAGGCTGGGAGCAATTTTTGATACTATTTTGTACACAATTAGCACAGTGCCTTGGGCGAGCCAGGCTCTCAATAAGTACTGGCTGGTTTTGGTTATGGATACTCTCTGGAAATTTTGAGAGGGGGAGTCACAATGCCAGATTTGAATGTAGGTCTCTTCTACCTCTTCTGGCAGAAAAGGAAACTGCATCAACCCTTTCCAAAATAGAGAACTAAGCAACCATGTTTTTGTCTTCCCATTCTCCCTGCAGAGTGTTCTCTTACTGAGAAAATACCCCCAAGCAGAAGATACTCACATGTCACTACGCATGGTGCTCGGGGTGGCTCCACTGTGAAGATACCCAGGTTTTCGGGCATGGATTTGTGCTAGAAAAGCCTTTTCAGAGGTTGGTGATGGAACCAGATCCTCAAACTGAGTCCGTGCAAATTCAGAATCCACATTACTCTCGCTTTCACTCCCTGCCTCTATTAGGTACAATTGAAGAAATAAAGAATGACTTAGCTTTTTTTTTTTTTTTTCCTATTTGTATTGTGTTCTTTTTGGTTGGTTGTTTTTTCATTTGCTCCTCTTTTTGCTTGAGGAAGATTGTCGCTGAGCTAACATCTGTGCCAATTTTCCTCTATTTTGTATGTGGGACGCCACTGCAGCATGGCTTCATGAGTGGTGTGTAGGTCCACACCCAGGATCCAAACCTGTGAACCTGTGAACCCTCGAACCCCAGGCCACAGAAATGGAGCGTGCAAACTTAACCACTATGCCACTGGGCCATGACTTAGCCTTTTCATGATCAGCAAATAAAGGTCCAGGCTTAATATAGACCAATCTGTCCTGTATAAAACATTAACCAGTTATTGCACACAAGGCAAGAAGTGTTTATTTTTCTCAAAAGGAGAATTGATACCTACATGAATTACTATAAATTCATTAGTTTTATCATTAGTTCTCATTAGTTTTATTCGTTAGTTTTATGAATTACTATGTATCATTTGGTATACAGTTTTGTCTTTTTATCTCAATAATGTTACAAGGAATTTTTGTGTCTTAGTAACTGACTTAATTTCTTAAATCTTCTGTTTTTCCCCTCTGTAAAAGTCTTCATTAAAATGTTGTTACTTTTGCTTAATATTACTTTACTTTAGGAAATACAAACCTAAAATATTACATTCACTTAATATTTCAAAGTATTATAAGAATATAAACTAATAGTACTTGAGACTTGCACAGTAAGAATAATGGTTTTTTGTTGTCATTTGCTAGGGCAGTAGGTACTTGCCATTAATCACGATGTGTGAAATCCTGTCATTTTTATCCTATTTGGTAATCTCAATCTAAAATAGCAGCAACAATTTTCATTATTTTAATTCTTATGATAGAGGCTTTAAGAAATTTAAATCCGGATTTTTTTTTTTAATATTGAGGTTTTATTTCTTATAGTTGTTGGAATCTCAATGGTATGACACTGTCCTGCTGACAAATATCTTGGTAGATGGGCTAGAAGGAACAGGTGAGATGTATTAGTAACTGGTAAGATATTTATTTGCCTATTCATTGATTTAAGGTTTTAAAACTCTACGTAGTATTCTTAGGATAAAGATTCTCTCACAATTTCATGCTATTTATTTTCTGGGAAGATCTTTCCTTAGAGATATTGTGAAGGTAAACTTCAGTTTAGCTTCATTCAAATAGCCCTGCATTCCAAATTAAGAGAGTCTAAATTAGTAAATAAAACACCTCACCTTACATGACAACTTCAGCATCATGTCACTTTGGATCATGGTACATGCTAACAGTGGCTATCTTTTGGATCTAGAATATAAGTCAGTTTTAATATTTTTCTTTATTCTTTTCTGCATTTTTCAAAGTTTCTGTATTGAGCATCTATTAATAGTCTTCTCATCAGCAAAATATAAATATTACTAAAAAATATGAATATACCAACAAAATATCGACAGATCTTTAAAAAATCTTTTAGTATCAGGTGATGAGCAGATCTCTAACAGAGACCTCCTAGCACTGACGGTCCCTCTGCAATGAGCAGACAAATGAGGGGACCAGGAACTCACCGGAATTCAGCTCTTTCACGAGAGAGGACATGGTGTTAGTGATGGAATCTGCTGCCACTAGTAAATCATTCCTTAAATTTCTTCTTGAACCTTAAGTGAAGAAGAAATGATAATTAAAAAAATCGAAGCTTTTCCTTTTTTCCAAATTTCCATACCGTTTGTTTATCACTTCCATTGGTATCCTAAAGCAAGACTTCTAAGGCTTCTCCTTTTCAGAAGTGCTTTGGTTCATTTCCTGAAAAAATACATTGTGCTTGGGGCAGCGGCTTCTGATGTAAGAAGACATGGCAGCAGATGGGTGTGCATATAATTTATTGTCCAAATTGGGACAATTTTGCAAGTGAAAGGAGGCGGAATTAATAAGACTGGCTGACCCCGCACAAGCTGGGATGGTTCCAGGTAAACCAGTATGTGTGGTCACTCTTCTTAAAAATAAGCCACCCAGATAAAAAGTCTGGTTTTGCCAGGAAAGCTGTGCTTTCCTAGCTGAAGCTATCATGTCAGCCATTACCTGACAGCTGAGCGCACTGATCTCCATCACACGGCTTCTGTCTCTCATCAGGGCTCCCAGAGCGCCCCCTGCCATTATAGGGACCTCTTGGGAATAGGAACCCTGTGCACTGAATGCCTCCAGAGTGTGGAAATGGGGCAAGGATTCTTGTTCCTGCTCCCAAGATGTGGGCAGATGTGTGTCTGGTACCCTGAATTTGAACTTAGACCATGTTTGTCTATGGTAGAGAAAGATTATTATAATGTTTTGGGCATATTAAGGGTTAAATGGGTATTTGTGGGCTGGTCTGGGAGTAGGGCAAGGTAGAAATGGAACAGAGCACTAATTACCATATCTTTGGAAAAAAAGGGTTCAAGATTCCAAATACTTGACTTATAGACCAACTTATGTAGCAAGAGCCTTTTACGAGCTAGGGGCTGCCTCTAGGCCACATTTCATCCTGTTATTTCTCAGAAAGTAATACTAAATAAGTCAAATAATAAATACAAGTAAATTAAAAAAATCAAAGTAGTTAGATAAAAGCATTAATTATAATAGAAAGCTCAAGTTGATTTAAAATACTGTGAATTTCTTTAAAATGTGATTTAGGGAAAGGACATTTTTCCTCCTAAAAATTAAAAAAGGAAAGTTATTTGTATAACTTGAATTATATTCAGCACTTAGAAGAAAAAGCCCTGTTATGGATCTTCCTGTTTCTTCAGAACAGCCTGACATTCTCTCTCTTTTTAAACTGTGTTAACATTTTATCCCCCTACATGATGGGTGAGAGTGTCTATTTCCTTACACTATCGCCATCCCTGGATATTACTGATGTGACAAACTTTTTTTTTTTGATTCTTCTAGGCAAAAGGTGACATTTATTAAAATTTGCATTTCTACGAGTAGTTGTGAGGTTAAACATCTTTTCATAGCTTTATTGGCAATTTCTATTTTTCCTTCTGTGTGTTCATATCCTTCATCTATTTCTGTTTGGAGGATGTCTTTTTCTTGCTGATCCTCTGGGCTTTATGTATAACTGAAATTATGACACTTGATTGCCATATATGCTGAAAATGGTTTCCTCAAGTCTATTTTTTGCCTTTTGACTTTGTTTGTGTTTCCTTTCGGCTTAAAACTACCAGTCAGATATGTCTCTCTTTTCCTTAGACATGTGAGGACCTGGAAGTATGTTCAGGATAAATTGCTAATTTAAAGAAAATGCAAATTGCAGACCAAAACACACTGCATGATCTTATTTGTGCGAAAAAAGAAGCGTATGTGTCTATAAACACACACTTAAACATACATATTTATATAGAAGCAAAAAGTTGGGAAGGGTCAATCTGTTAATAGTGTTTACTTCTAGGAACAAGATCGTCAGAGTAAGGGTCCACAGGAGGATTTTTTTCCCTAACTTTCTATAAATTTAAAAAGTCATGGCAAGAAAAAGTTTTAAAAAGTGTTAACATATTTCCAAATGAATAAAATCACTTGCCTTGGGACAAGCCCTGGCAGTGTGTCAATGGAAGAGGCAGCTGTTTGTCATCTCACATCACTCTTTGCACTCCTCTATTAACTACAGAGGCCTAACCTCATAGCCCCATATTACAGAGGCAATGATTCAACTCTGTAGGGCAACTGTAAAATGACTAAATATCCTTCTTGATCACCTCGGGGCTAAAGAGGTGGGATGGTTTAATCTCAGTGTTGAATTTGCTTTAATGTAAAGAGAAGAAAGCAGGAAATAAGATCTTTCAGAATTTTAAAATGGATTGCATTTATAAAGTTTCCTGGGATATTAGGGAAAGAATTTCTCGTCCTAATGAGCAAAGAGAAAAAATGAGGTAGGGTGCTAGAAGCCAAAGGAAAGATGGTGAGTGAGGAACAGATTAGCCTTGGGAGTTTCTAAAACAGCTTGCAGGCCAGGCTGGGACCCTAGAATGTCCATGGTGTGGCTCTGACAACTCTAAACTGCTCATAGACCGTGGGGACTTATTTGTCATGTAAAAGCAGAACACAACAGAAAGCAAAGGCACTTACTTTGTGCAAACGCCTCCTGTACGTCTCCCCCTACCCCAGTGAGGGAGTCCTGTGGCGTGTGCGTCGGGGTGGAACAGGCCGACGCAGACCGCACGGGCATGGGGATGGGCCTGCTGATGGTGTGGCTGGGGGAGGAGCGAGGAGAACCTGCCCCCTGGGTCTGGAGAGACAATGCAAGTCATTAATTTGTTTTCCCAAGAAAACACCAAATGCCATCCCCAAGGCCTCAGTCAAAGGTTAAAAACAGTAACAATGAAATTCCGAAGCAGGAGGAAATCCTAGGTCATTGAGATGGAGATTCTAAACCTGAGCTGCAGCTGCAGATAATTTAAAATCCTATTGTATATCATCTGAAGTTTTGTTTACATATTGAAAGCTAAAAACATTAGTACAGCATTGTTCTATAATATTGGAGATGTGTGCCCACGTAATGCAGCTACTATGAAGCAGGGACAACAACAAGGGGCGTCTGTTTTCTCCTTGAAGGAAGTTCTATGGACATTAAGAATAAAAGGACATTAAGGAGAAAGTTTTAAATATAAGCTAGGAGGCTCTTTAGGATGGATCTGGTTTATGTGCTTCCTAAATTTTCAACCTATCTGTCCTGGCATCGTCTCTAGAGGATAATTCACAGTTCAAATCATGTCATGCAATAATATGCACATTAAGTCTCAAATTAAGACTCAGATGAAGCGTGAATTGTTTCGTCCCTATTTTACGGTAAAAGTTGACTTCACCAAATTGCTCTGTGATTCGGGGTTTCAAATGGGGAAGGGAAAAAAGAAATCTTGGTTTCTAATTTCTGGCTTGTTTCCTGGAGGAAATATCCTTCTCTTCACCTATGAAAAAGCAGTAGTCTAGCAGGACAGTAAGAATAGTGGCATTTAAAAAGGAGTAAAGAAAAAAGCAGAAAACAACGGAAAACCCCGTATCTCTGCACCACGGTCCTCAGCATGAAAGTGTTCTGAGACTGTCACACCTGGATTTTCACGGTTTTGTCTCTGCAATGAGATCTCTTGGAAATGTTTCTTCTGTTATAATAATTAGTTTACAAAGGAAGTCAGTCACACACAAGTAAGAAAATGCAGCGAGACCCTCAAGTGCATACACAACAGATTAGGCGTTCACACAAATTCCATTCCATGTTGGGTCTGGCCAGGGAGAGTGAGGACTATTCCACAGCAAGGCCCAGAGATTTGCCATCACCCCATTCAAACCCCGAGACATGCACCACAAGAGTCGGGCTCTGGGATATTCAATTTAGATCTTTTCTGTGGGTTCAGCTGCTTGCCGTTAAAACACACAACATCAATCCTGTAAAATGTCATGCTGTTAGCTTTCCAGGGCTTGGCATCACACATAAAAGTCAAATCTACAAATTGAGAAAAGTCCAGAATTAAAAATGAAGCGAAACAGAACAGAGCACAGAAAATAACTCCCGTGATGCCCAAAGGGCTGAGGACTCCACTCGTTCACTCTCCACGGTACCTTGTATTGGTCTGTCCGGGCCCAGAGAAGAGACCTTTGCCTGCTTGCGATGGTTTGCAGCCTGCTCGCCCCAGCCCGCTCAAGGAGGGGTCGGGTTCTCCCCAGCAGACTTTGGCATCTCAGTTTCATTACCAGGAAACCTCTGCTTTTGAGCTACCATGGCATCCCCCTGCTTCCCATGCCAAAATAAATGACTTCACGTTGGAGTCATGCTTTGCCATGTAGGAAGGGTTTTCACGCACATCCTCACTGATTTCTCTCCACGCCCCATTGAAGCAGGTATCATTACTCGATCTCAGTGCTCAGAGAGGTGAAAAGAATTGCTCAGGAGATGGAGATGGAGGGACTGGGCTGGTGTCTGAGCCCAGGTGCTTTGACTGCTCTGGGCTGTGGGGACATGGATGGGCTATGGTTGGCGGAAGGTCCCTCAAAGGAGACAGATGTTGGTCAGGTGCTCTGAGGGCTGCCTTCCCCTTGCAAGCCCTCCTGTGCATCCTTTTCAAGGCAGAGCCCACAGTAGGGCTCCTTGTCCTTTCTTATCTGTCCCCTTTACCAAGGAACCACTTGCGGCAGGGAGGAGGGACTGGAGATGGGAAACGGGACAGAGGAGTTGAAGGAAGAAGGCTCTTGGCCACACAGCATGAGTTACCCTCTTAACCCTGGGAAGCCAGATCTTCCTCCGTGGTGGGAGGTTCACAATAATAATGCAACTCCACTTTTGTATGTAATTTACAGTGTAGAAATCACTTTTACATACATTTTTATTTCATCCTCCTAATAATCAGTGCTAGGAATGATAGTAGATTACATGTGAAGAGCAATTTGCAGTCTATAAGGCACTTTCATCCCAACTACTTCACTTAGTCCTCCTAACAAACATATGAGGTATTATTATTATTATTCCCATTTTTTGGGTTAGCAAACTAGGCTCAGATGGGATAACTGGGTTACCCAAGGTCTCTGAGCTCGTGAATGGCACAGATAGAACGGATCCCCAGCTTTTAGTCTACAAGCCCAGGGCTTTCCCACGGCACCACAGCTGCGTCTCAGGATGCTGGGCACTGGGACCAACCATCACACGCTTCCATCTGTGCTCCACTAAGCATAGAAAGATCTAGCAACCTGAAAGCTGAGAAGACGCCGGGCATGGATCCAGAAGTGAGCAGTGTTGGAGCAGCAGCCTGGGCTTCCTGCTGGGCCAGGCAATACCTTTTAGTTGCTGGGTTGAGGGGAGCACTGTGAGTGCCCAGGGGGGCAGAAGAGCTTTTGGGCTGCTTCTCAATCAGGACAGAAACACATGCCCACAATCTCTCATCTGCAAATCTCACATCCCAAAAGCAACTCCTGGTATTTCATAACTGATGGAAAGCAACGTACGGTACCTGCATTGTACTGCATTTCTAGAACTTGAAAGATTCTGAATTCTGGAACATGTCTGGACCCAGCAACTTCAGATATGGGGCTGTGGGCCTGCATTTCAATATTCTAATGGCTGCCTGGGGCTGTCTTGCACATCAGCCCTGCTTGCACCTGTTCATGATCTCCAGTATGTGGTGCTTGTGAGGCTGGTCCCCTGCCCTCTGGGCACTAAACCTGGCCCTCCTAGCCCTGCTTTCTGTGCGTCTCTTACCTCCTGGCAATGCTCTCTCCTCCTCCCGCTCTGAGCTCTCCTGCTAACTGTGTTTGTCTGAGGCATTCCCAGCCCTACCTCTCCCAGCTTAAGGCCTGGTATCCGAAGCCAACTTTTCCTACTCCTTTCTGCCTCTTTCTTTTCTTCAAAACTCCTATTAGTAGTTTTGTCTTAAGAGAAAAATAATCGACTGTAGTTAGGAGTTAAGGGAAAAACAATTGATTGAATCTAAGTTACACCAACGTGTGAATGACTAATAGCTACCATCTCCTAAATGAATCTCTAATTGGTGCCATTTCAAGCAGTCGGATTATGTGAAGAATTTGCGTGGAAGATTCTGTACTGAAGAAAAGATTCAGTTGCATCTTTCCTGCAATTCACAACTCTCAAGTCATGTCCAGTCTTTACCCAGACATTTGGGGGTAGAACCTTGGTTCCCTGGGCGATCGTGGCCCCATCTCTCTTTGTCAGGACACTGTCCAGTTTGATGCATAGGACCTACTGCTGGGAACTCCATCTCTGTTCTGTTTTGTCCTTGTAGGGCCACTAGGAAAAGGCAGTCGCCCCTTGGCATTGGGTCACATCAGTGGAGAGATCACTGAGTTTCATTTTCACAGGTAGTGGGCCCTGTAGAATGGTGGTCTCTGGCCTGGTCACAAAGCATGACTGCGAACAACTTTAGAAGGGCTAGAGTGAATACTCTCTGTGAACACCCTTTCCTGGAAATTACTCGATGATTAACGGAGCAAAGGCTTAAGGGACAATGGGCCATGCAGATCAATATATAGATCTGAAATTCCTGAGAAGAGAGTTGATTTAGGGAAGAAGGAAAGCATATATCATCCTTGGCAAATTTAAAATAGCTCTCTTCCTAGAGAATAAATGAAAAATTCATTTCTCCACTCCATTCACTGAGTCCACTCAAGCTGCTGTTGTATCAATTTTTAAAAAGTCTGACAAGATCCATAAATTTTCTGATTTTTTCCAGGAAGCATTTTGGTTTCCACTCAGCACCAGACAGGAGAAATGCTTCAAGGAAAAGGACCAAATGTCTATTTGCTGAACCGGCACACCCTGGTGAAACGGCAGAGCAGATGACCAAGAGACATGCGTGGGTGGCCTTACGCACTCCCTCCCCTGGAACCAAAGGGTCTGCCTCTCAGGTTTGGCTGAGAATGCAGCCTAGACAGGCCTGATTTTACCTGGCAGCCTGGGAAGGTGCAGCAAAGCAGCGTTTAGTGAGCTACATTCAATCATCTTTTCATCCTGTTTTCAGTATACATTCACTGACTATCACCACAGGGATTGTGGTGGCCTAAGTGTTGTAGGGATGTGCATGAGGCGACTAATTCTGACTGCTCAGGCCCGAGGCACCATTCGACTTGAGTCTTAATAGCAGAGATTTCCAGGCAGAAAAGAGGAAGCAGGGGGAGGAGAAAAGAGCATTCCAAGCCTTGGAGCATCACGTGTAGGGCAGGGGAGTGGGGGGGGGGGTGGTATTGCAGATAAGGTGGTGGTGGGGGCGGCGCAGTGTGGATGAAGCACCAGGCTCCCTGTGGGGAGTGGAGGGGCCTGAAGCCGGGAAGGGGAAGAGCCAGTTTGGGGGGCTTCCCGTGTCATAAAGGGGGCTGGCCTTTATCCTGAACTAGGTGGTCATCTTCCAAGGTTTTTAAGCAGAGAAATAATTTTTATTTTTCTAGAATTAATTAACCAATCTTTACTTTTAAAAAAGGATGTGACAGAGTCTGGGAGGGTATGTTTTTGAACACTCGCTGTTAGTCCTAATATTGCAGTTCTTTATGGTGTGAATCATCTCCCCCTCATTTTGACTGCTCCACTACTCCCCAGAACATCCGCCAGAGAGGATGAGGAGGGGATATAAACGGAGGTGAACGTAAGCTGGTAAAATGTGTCATTTCTGGCCTGTTCATATTCTATAGCGCGTTTGGAAGAAGTAGGAACCTGAATGAATATGACTTCCTGAGTTAATTGGGTCATCCAGCTGTAAATAGAGAAGAGAATAGGGGCAGGAGATGCAACTGGAATGATATTTGACTTTCTTCTCCTGACCTGACTCTGTTAGTTAAGCAGAAGGAAGAGAAGTGAATGTGTGTGCGTGTGTGTGTGCATGTAAAATATGGGTCAAATTACCAAAGTTTAAATTTTCTTGTGTGTATGTGTATACATATATACATACCTTCATACTCATACTTGAGGTGCATATAATAATTTACAAAGTGCTTTCACATCCATTATCTTTTAAAATCCATACAACAACTCTGTGAGTGATGTATTATGGGTATGTTTGAAATAAATTACCAGGAAGTTAATTGACACTCAAGGTCTTACAGCTGTGAGCAAAGAGCTGGGACCACTATAATTCAGGTCTAACTCCAGTAATCTTTCTAAGAAAATTATTATTGAGACCGTACTTTCTGAACTCAAAGTCAGGATACTTGGTTTTAGATTGAGACATATTTGGAACTGGAAGTATACCAGAAACCCTGAAACATACCATCATTGCAATTATACCCCAGCCACCTTCATTATCAAAGTTTTTACAAGTGTTCTTTTTATGGTTCCTTCAACAAATTTTAAAAATAGACAAAGAAGAAAGAGGGTAGGATAATTTCGATTCAAGTTTTGTAAAAAAAAATTTATTGCTTATGATACCATAATCATCATATTATATTACAGGCACTATATTTTTTTTTTAAAAAAATTCATGTTCTCTCCTCCAGGGGGATAAATTCATGCATTACTTCTAACAAGAAACAGTATAAGTAGGAATTATATATACCAGTAATAAAATACATTGAACCACACAGACTTATGATAAAGCAAGTAGAGGTTATTAAATCAAGCACAATTTGTTGTGTGCCATGTCTTAAATCTGATTTTACAAAGAGAATGTCCCCAAAGGGGAAAGGCTCATAAATAAAAACGGAATTTAGAAGCAGATGCCAGACTAAAACCTCTAAATTCTCTCCTTAGATCATGTTATACCACGAGAAGTCTATAAATTTGGACGGCGTTTGTTTATTTCCTTGTGGCTCTGCCTCTACAGGATTGGGACATAACGGGGTTTGTCTTCAGTTTTGACTGAAGGTCAGTTTAAGAATCAGCCACATGACATCTACTACTGCATTTGTCCATTTCATTATTCAGTACTCCTATAAAGCTCCAAGTGAAGACTTTCTTTTTATATTTTATGCCAAGAGAAATTTTGGTCCTCTGAGAACAAGTATTTCTGTTTTGATAAAACCACCAATTACATTTTCCTTTTTTTGACTCATTGCCAGAAAGCTCAGAGTAACATCCTTGTCCCTTATGTTTAGTATCTTTGCAGTTTCTTTTCTTTATTTTTGATTTTTCTATTTCTATTTTATGAAGTCATTGTTTATGTCTTTTTGTTGTAAGCTGCCTCGAGTCCTTTATGAAAAGAGGCTTGGGTACAAAAGCAAATAAATACATAAGACAGGTAAACTCTCTCCCCACCCAGACAATGCATTGCTGATATCTGGGTGTCACCAATAACGGCCCTTAAGTACGCATGGAGCAGTACCATGCTGGCCAACTTTCAAAGATGCAGTGGCTATCGAGGGCTCAGTGGGGAGGAGCTGGAAGGAAAGGAGGCAGTAATGCTCTTATGGGCACTGCCATGGTTTGGCTCTATGCATCCATCAGTTTATAAGCTTCCTATGCATCCATCTGTTTATGAGCTCGCTGGCTCTAGGCATCCATTGGTTTCTGAACCTCCTGATCCACCGAGCCTTTCAAGAATGCATTGCCTGGGAAATGGTAGAGAAGGGGTCCCTGAGGGAACTGGTTCAAGCAAGGCTGACTGACTACAGAATGATTGCTCTCTCTCTCCACTAGAAGGAGGAAAGTTCTATTTGAGCCTTATTTCATATTTCTGTGCACATGCTAAGTTAGAGACAGGAAAGAAAAGAGGCCATTTGCAAAGAGAAGCAACACAGCCAGGCATTTTTCTCTGTCATGACCTTAGTGTGGCAGGAGTACGACAGCAACCCCCAAGTATGCATTTATGGGCAACGATACAGGCTGGAGATGTGTGTCCTTCACCCAGGGGCACTGTCTCTCATTAAAATTTGACTTTAGTAAAGTAATTTTTTTCACAAAATACAAAATAATGTAATACATTGTCTTTATTGTCTGACATTACAGATTAGTTTTACACTTTCCTTTTTTTACAGACTGTGGGAATGAAGGGTAAAAATGTGTCCAGCATTTTGCAAACATTCTTTGTTACACACAAACACACACAATGAGTAACAGGAAAGAGAATACAGAAGAATTAAAAAGCACGTTGAAATTGGACAGGCTGTGGTTCTAATTGATCCATGGAAATATGTGAAACTTCTTGATAATACTAGCGAGTGGGATATATTGTTATACACAGCTTGATACATGCACTTGAAATTAAAGCTGCTTTTATTTTGCTTCTATTTTTTTTTTATTATTATCTTTTAAGTATGCTGCTCCCTCTGCTGGCTTCTGAATCTGACCACAGGGTCAGACACAGGCTTAGTTTAGGCTATAGCTAGAGGGTCACAATGCTTCTATTTCTAGAGATGCACGTAAGAACCTTGTGAACTCCCAGAGCAGAAAGGTTCTCGGTGATAAGAGAAAGCCTGAAAGTTATCTATTCTTTTGAGATCACTGTCAACCAATGGGAGGGATTCTTCTTGGGGAAGAATTAAACTATGGGAAGTGCACAGTTACTGAGTACAGTCTTTCTCTCATAAGACTGAGCACATTTTGGTGAGCAGTGGGGAACAGGGCGCGATAATTAAGCAATGAAAAAAGATGTGGCTGGCTGGTTTTTCTAAAAAGAGGTTCTGCAACTTTTCAGTAACATGGAAACGGAACTGAATATTCACAGTGTGAGAGGATGACGAGGTTAGTTTCTAGGTGCTGTGGGTTTTACTGAGTGTAATGTTGGTGGGTCTCTTTCTATTAAGAGAAGGATCTGATCAACAACCCAGAAAGGTGTGAGACTGGTTTGAAACTTAGACCCTAATCTAAAAAGTTTCCAACAAATTACAATTTGTAATACCTCTTCTAAAAGGTAACAGCTCTTCATTTGATGCCCACAGTAGTAATAGTTATAAAAAATGCTCTATTTTATATATCTCAATTCAAGCACTACATTGAAAAGGAAGCAAATTAGTATCATTTTTTTTTTTCTCTTTCCAAACTGAAGCATGAACATACATTAGAGGCAAAAGCAATGAGAAAAACGGCAGGACGGCAGGCCCCTCCACTGTTAGTTAAGACCTGCAGTAGGGAACATAACTTACTCCCTGCTTCAGTTCTTCTTCCTACAGAAAGATTGAATCAATAATAGTTAGATTACCCAGAGTTCCAATAAGAGCATGTATACAGTGTGAAGGAACGCAAGGTAGGGGAAACATCAACCCGGCTTTGATGGCAGGTCAAGCCTTTTCTACCTCATTGACTTTCATTCTAAGTCTATTTAGGTATTTAAGACTACAGACTCATCTCTTTCCTCCACGCATCCAACCACCTTTCAACACAATCTCTCTCTCTAGCCTTGTGTTCGTACATCCTGATACAATAGATTGTGCTCAGTTAGGCTAGTTTGATGCCAAGATGGCTGGCGGTAAATAGACTCCTAACCCATGGCGATGGTGACAGAAACTATAGGACTATAAGTCGGGGGCCGTTTTCAAAGCTTCCTGTCATTCAGTGAAGGGATAGATGCAATCAGCCCTCTTCATTTGGCGTATTTGGAAAGGAAAGCATTCAGAGCTCTTCTAGATCATCAAATGAGATAATAGGCCAGGAACAGTGAGAGGTTATTAATTATCTGGGCTTTCTGGATATATATAGTACAACAAAAACTGAATTCTACACTATACATGTCTAATACTCTGAAAAGTAAATTTTGTTTAGTAAAGATAAAGCATTCCCAACACTGATGGCAGGAAAAGTTGACCAAGGAATTAAAAAAAGTAAAGAAAACAAAAGAAAGAAGTGTTCCAGCAGTGCCTGGGACACAGTAGGTTTCAACAAATATTTGTTAAATGAATAAAAGAAGGGAAGGAAGAGAAGAAAGAAAGAGAGAGGAAGGAACGAAAGAGAAAAAAGAAAGAAAGAGAGAAGAAAGAAAGAAAGAAAGAGAGAAAGAAAGCCAGAAAGAAGAAACAATATAGAACCAATAAATTATGGTGTGTCAGGGTTGTGGGGGATCCATGGACTGAAATTCAGGACTTCTTGTCTCACAAGTTAGTTGTCCCCAGGGACTCTGCCCTCATCATCCTATCAGAAATTTCAGTTCCTGCCTTTGGCATGTCACAGTTCCAATCCATACTGGTTCATGCTTGTTTACATCAGGCAGGATGACGCACTGACGCTTCTCCTGGGCTGACTGTGGATAGGTGGTCATAATTAGTCTATTTTTGACTTGAAATGTAATTTGGTGTATACTGAAGAAGACAATAAAGGGTCATTAAAGGAATAATGTCACTTCCCAATGAGAATAATAGATTATAGCATTCTGCAGAAGACTTCTATAGATCATCTCAATAAACACTCTACCTGCAGGAAAGTAAGGCGATATCCCCATTTACACTTTGCATTTGAGACCCATAGTGAAGATGAGAGAAAATATTTTACTGTGGGGTGAAATTAACAAAAATATTTCACCCTACACAGATGAGAGAAAATATTTTACTGAAGTTAGCAAAATTATTCCTCTTAATGAGACTATAATCACCAAAATTATTTAATGGCTATATCTTAATTTTCTGAATTAGACATTAACTTCTGTTCAAATTAGTCAGAATTGCTAAAAGGTGTTACATGTAAAATATTTCTGAATAAATAAACATTACTTTCAAGGACTTAAGGAACTAGAAATAAGCCAAGAAGAAGTTGCCCCATGAAGGTCCTCCTTAGCAGTCTGTTTCCAGAAAATGGATAAGAAGGAGCCCTGTAATTCCTACCATTTCATTTGTCTAAGAAATGATCCTATATCTGAGTCTGAAATGACATTTTTGGGGAAATCACATATAATAATTGGAAAAACCATTGCACATTATGTGCAAAAAGTTTTTACAAATGTCATAGCCGTAGGTCTAGGAAACATTTATTTGAACTGTCTTACCTTTAGTAGCTTCATGAGACCTTCTAACTGGACCATCAACTCTCTCCGGCTCTCCTGGAGAGCAGACATTCTCTGCTCCAGCTCGTCCTTGCGCTGTCTAAGAAAGAAGTAGTTGTCATCAGAGATCGCGTTCAACTCACCGAGCTAATCACATTTCCCAGTCTTGTGGACTAGTGCACCACCAGAAAAAGGGCATCTCTTGGCCTTGGACATGGTTAACAGGTAGGAAAATGTTGTCAAAGGAATAATTATAGCTTGAGTTGTACGTGTATTTGTGAGAAGTCATATTTGTTATTTGTTAGAAGTCATACCAAAACAGGACTAAAATCCTTTTAGATACTACCCCCTTCTACCCTGATTCAGAAAGAATACCTTATCCAGAAAGAATAAAATCTTTTCTGAACGCTTACTATGTCATGGGCCCTGTGCTGTACCATAGGGTTCCCTTGCAACAACAAACAAAAACCAAATTGTCACTGAAAAAGGGCAACCCACAGGCCTCCCAAACTCAAGGACCCTTTTGTGAATCTCACAGAAAACACTGGTTACTTTTATTTGGAAATTGGATTTAGAAAAGGACATTTTAAATCTCTTCCATCCTTAGTATGCAATGTGGTGGCTTTCAGAGGTGAAATATTAATGCTACATAGTTATTATAGTCGATTTAAATTTTCTGCTTGGATTCGGTTTCATAAAGTGAAATTAGAATAAAGGAGTTCCTCCATAATTGTTCTAACTGAAAATAACCTAAGGTTTATGTTTTTTAAATTCTGTTGTGTCTTGCAGAACTTCTATAAGGCTGTCAGCAAGAATGGAAACCACAAACGGCAATCTGTATCATTCACGGTGACACTAAGAGGTACAAAAATACTGTTACAAGGGGGAAAGAAATGAAACAGTATGGAGAATATTAATGGCTCACAATTCTGAAGAATACGTATACTTTTCAAATCAATTTCAAATCTATTATTTCACGACCATTAGTGAATAGGTAGTGTATATAATTTTTTTCCTTGCCCCCAAAACTTCTGTCTCAGCTGGAAATATTAGAACTTGTATTTTAAAAAGGTGTGGATTCTTCAACTATGTATGCATTAATGTATGAATGGATATCCCTGCCTCAACGGCACAGACACAATATTAAGTGGAACTGTAGAGGGACTGTGAAATGAAAAACTGACAATATAAAAATGTCACACTGACTTTGGTCAACAACTCATCCAACTGAAAGATATTTTGTGGGAGGACAGTTTATGGATATAAATAAGACATTTCTAATTTGCTTTCATATAGGCTTTCTTTATAATGAATTATAAATTTAAAATTTATAAACATATCTCAACCCTTTTTGAATATATTCATATTTTTGGCTTTTCTTGCCACTTAAGGCTCACTCCCAGAGTAATCTTTCCTTTGATTTCCTTTGAATTCAGAAAATGAGGAACATCCTAATTTTATAGACTTTAATGGTATCTTATTTTAGTCTTTGTCTTCCTGGCTGAAGCAGTCTAATTTTGCAAGTCTTGCTCCATTCAAAAATATTCTTCAATGACAAAACCATTAGCTGTTCTTTCTTTGACCTTGTCTGCACATGGTGTTCCAAATGCATCCCCAGGACTTCGTAGATGGGTGGATAATGTTTCTGATTTATTTCCAGTTCTCTTCTAGATACTACTCTGTAATTTTTGGTCTTTTGGCCAGAGGAGCACTTTGAGAAGAAGGTTGAAGCAAAATTCTAATATTGTAGGTAAGAAATCCTAAGAGAAGCATCTAAAAACTATCAGAAACTAGCATTAATTTAGAATTAACTGGTGTTAATTTAGAATTAATCAACAATTAAAAAAATTATTTGTACATTTATCTTACAGTAGTAATCTTTCAAAACATGACATTTACTCTTTCAATGCATTTGATTGAATTCAATTTTTTAAAAAACATTCATCTAATAATGTCTTTATTTAATCTTAGCTGTAATTGTTTACACTAGTGGTTACCAAATGCAGGTTTGATAACAAATCTGTGACGCAGCCTCCACTGTTCCAAGGAGAAATGAGAAAACAAGGACTAAGCAGTGATTTTATTTTCATAGAGCTGAATGTATTCATCTCTAAAGGAATGCCTTTTATTCTGAAATTCTGTCAGATTATTTCTAATTTTGCATGTGTGTTAAAGCTATCTTTCTTCCAGAACAGTGTTGGGACAACAGGCAAAATTTTAACAAGAACTGTATATAAGATAATAATAGATATCAGTTAACTTTCCTAAATATGATGCCACTACCATGGTGATATAAGAGAATATTTTTTTTCCTTAGAAAATATGCACAAAGGTACTTAAGGGTAAAGGGTAATGATGTCTGTAACTTACTCTCACATGGCTCATCAAAAATGTGTATGTAATTTATATATAAACATAGAAAGAGGTAGAGAAGGATGTTTCAAAAATGTTAGCAATCTCTAGGTGAAATGTGGAAGAAAATTCATTGTAATGGTCTTACGACTCTTCCATGGGCTTAACGTTTTTCAAAATGAAAAGTTAAAAAATATACTGTCATTCATGAAACAATTGTGGTAATAGAAGATAGTAGTTTTATTTATTTATTTATTTTGTGAGGAAGATTGTCACTGAGCTAACATCTGTGCCAATCTTCCTCCATTTTATGTGGGACGCTGCCACAGCATGGCTTGACAAGCAGTGCCAGGTCCGTGCCCAGGATCCAAACCTGCCAACCCCAGACTGCCAAAGCGGAACACATGAATTCAATCACTACGCCACCGGGTGGGCCTCAGATGATAGTAGTTTTTAAAAATGTCATCATATGATAAAACAATAAGTATTCAACTTTATGTTATTTCCCCCAAATAATAAAAAAGTTTAAGGTGGGCTACGAAATTCAAGTCTGGAAACCAGGGACTTGCATCAGCGGTTACAATTCCAGTTCTAATTGGTAAACCAAAAAAAGTCACCTTATATTAACAAGTTTTCTCAAAGAATAATTTTACATAGTTGAAAAGAATGCAAGTTTTCAGGTATAGAATATGATGCTTATTTATTAGGCAAGGAAGAGATATGAAAAATTATACTTGTTTTTCTTGAGATTTGTAGTGTGAATTAGTTGCTTCAAAGTTTTAATAAATGTTTTCTTCACTATAGGAGACGGGATTGTCTTTGCAAACTCAGTTCTTCAGCTGTCTCTTCACGGTTTTACAGTTTATCCAGTCATCCCACAAACATCTATTCAGCACTTTTGTTTTAAGACACTGTAAATAAAATAATGAGTAGGAGAGTTTTTGTCCTTGGGTGAGAGAGAAGGAGACATAAATAAGATCAAAGCAATAATGGTAAGTGTATAACAAAAACAAGAACAAAATGCTCTATGTGGTGTCACTGAGAAGAAGACAGCCAGTTCCATGTGGTGGTGGAAGGTCAGGGGAGGCTCACTAGATCACCTTGCAAAATTTCCCTCAGAAATTCCATCCTATGTGTGAAGGAAACACCTGGGGAACCTTATGGAATGTTCCAGACCTTTCTCTGTTTCATTCGTGCCTCGGGTTGCCTATATTCTTGAAATTATTAGTAAAGCTCAATACTGAAGTAAATCTCTGATTCACGTGAATCTGACTTGACAATCTAATTCCTGTGTTAGCTCGATATGTAACTCTCATCCTTCAGTGGTTTCCTGTTGTAGGATTAATAGCAATATCCTCAAGATGCTGTGTAAGGCCACACAGTGTCATGGTCTATCCCTACCTACATCTTCAGCCCCATCTCTTACCATGCACCTCTTTGTTAATTGCATTCCAGGTCTATAGACCTTTCAGCTAAGAAAGCACCAGATTTGCTCCTGCCATATAGTCTCTATCTTCCAGGAGACCCTTTCATCAGCTGTCCCACCCCTTAATACCCATTCCCTGTGTCCCATTCTTCATACTTCAACTCAAATAATCCTTCCTCACAGTCGCCTTTTCTGAGTCTAGCGAAGGGCAGGTTTGATAATTATGTCTTTTTTTTAAAAGGAAGACTTCTTATGGCACTTATCTCAGTTTATAATTATATTCTTATTTGCCTGATCATTTTATTTAGGTCATTTTCCTACCAGACCACAAATTCTGTGAGACCAGGGACAGTATCTTTCCCAACTCATCTTGGTATTACAATGCCCAGAAAAGTTCTGAGCTCACTGCATTTTAGAAATATTTGTTGAATGAATTAAATGAATAATAAAATGAGGAAAGGTAATTCTGACAGTAGTGTAGATGGACCAGAGGCCAGGAATCAATTAAGTGTTTATTATAATAGTCCAGGCACAAGATAATTAGGACCTAAGAAAAGGAGATGGAATCACCTGTCCTGCTCATTGTGCGGAATCTTGGGCAAATTATTTACCTTCTGTGAATCTCAGTTTCCATATCTATAAAAAGAGTATAATAATGGTGTCCATCGCCCAGGGTTGTTACAGCAATTATATGGGAGCTTAGTGCATAGGAAGTGTCAGATGAGCAACAGAGATGCCTATCGTATAATCCTATTCAGTTGCCAGACCTGGGTTGCAAACTTTGCTCTCAGCTTTCTTGTGGCTAAAGTAAAGAGGGAAATATGATCATTTAGAAAGGTCATAGCAGTCTTAAGACAAAAATAAACTACATGCTCATGAAAAGCAAAGCTCTGCCCTCTTCTCCCCTCCCTGTCCCCCAGCTGAAAGAAATTTCTCCTGTTGCTTTCTCAGCAAGAGGCACAGGAAGGATGTAATGGATGGAGAAGATCTCCATAAAGGTACAATAAGGAGCTGCTGTGTCTGTATCACAAGGCACCCTCAATGTGAGCTAAGGCCCATGTAACTGTGCAAGAGGCCATTGTTTGGGAGCTCTTTGAAAGTCTGAAATGACTAAGGGAGAAGACTTGGAACACCCAGAGCAGGGTTTCTTACCCTGGGATGTCAGGGTATCTGTGAAATCCCCAAATTGTGAAAGTGCTGAGCACAGAATAAGTGGTTTGTAAGTATCTAGAGAAATATCCTTCAAGGGAAGATACTTCTTCTTCTTAGTCCAGGCAGAAGAAATGTGTAGAATCGGGAGGCAGGCAAGCAAATCAGCTGGGATTTAGGTGGCTCAGGCCTCAAGCCTCAGGTGTGGGCCACCAGCTGACGGTGAGGTCCAAGAGTACAGAAGATCCTACAGAGCCAGACTCCTTAGTGTAGCTCTGGGCTCAGCTGGGGCCATGGGGATGCCCACAAGTCAGGGCCAGAGGATGGTTAGAATTACCAATGAGTTCCAAGATAGAAACGTCAAGGAGAGAAGAAATGTCAGTTGAAAAACTTATCCTCAGTGACCCAGACGCACCAAGATGCCTTCCTAGACTGTACCATCCAAAGGGAACCAAATA